>NC_070641.1:23628271-23674106 GCF_947347685.1 Pleuronectes platessa
AATAAAAACATTTACTTCCTGTGACTAGACGAATCGGGTTGGAGTTAAACTTCTGTGAACTCTGTCCCCCGAAATTTCTAGCATTGGTTAACTAACAAGTTCAAGTTCAAGGTGAATGAAAAGCAGATGTCAAGTTTCCGCTGCCTCCCAGTGGCCAACAATCATATTGCAGGTTTAATCATTTTCTGTAAATTTGCGTTTTTAAGTTTTTACGCTTTTGTAATTCCAAGAGTTTTCAAACTAAATTGATACCGTTAGTGTTTCCGAACTTAACGTCTCTGAATTGATGATGATGGACGAGTTGTGTGTCTTTTCGTGGATTTGCGTTTGTAAGGTTTTTCTTCACAGCAGGAAAAGAGAACAAGAACTCTTTCAATGAACATATGACGTATCGATTAAGACGGAGTAAATCCTCTCCTCTTCCTCACACCTTCATCATCGCTGCGTTCGCTCAAGAGGCTCTCGCTCACTTGTGTCTATTCTCAGTTTTGTGTTGGAGTTTTAACTTGTGAGAGATTCTACCTGTGGTGTGACTACAGTGTCCTGAAAATGGGACTAAATCTAACTACCTATCCACTTTTTCTCCTCCGTTAAAAGGCAACACGGTATCATAGCTTTATCAGTGTAATCCAGAAATAATTGTGGGATTTAATGTTTCTCATACACTCGAAGGAAAAGTTGTGAATTTCACCTTTAGGGCTACGTTACACAGACCATTACATTTTCTGTCATTTCTTTGATTTGCTCTGCTCTCAGACTAACTCGGTCAGGTCGCTAGTTATTCGTGTTTCGACTCGTTCTGTAGTTCCAGCTCCGTCCTCAGGGGGGCGTCCTCGTCTCGGTGCCTTGCTTGAGAAACGATTTGCCTGGAGGAGGAGAGAGGAGCAGGTTCATGTTGGGTCAGGTGGTGTCGGGGAGACGTGAGGATCCAGGTGATGATCTGGAGATAATCAGCACTTTGACTGACAGGTGGGAGGTTTCCTGTTCCATCTGAACCACGTGCTGCGTGTGATTGGTCAGCGGGAAGGCCATGTGCTTCTTGATTGGCTGGAGTGGGTGAGCTACGCCTTTCTCTGGCTGTGACGCTTCCTGTGTTTCTCTGGTGAGGTGGAACTGAACCGACGAGGGATCGACCCGCCCCCCCCCACAGATTTACATGTCTGCTGAAACCAGCCTCTTGTGGAGAATTCTCCATCACATCCTTCGATCAGCTCCAAGGAAAAACTCCCCCGCCTCCATCCCTTTGCTCGAGGGTACCGGCAGGAGGCAAAGGCAGAAAGTAAGGAAACAGGAAAGGAAACAAGGTGGGAAGGACAGAGGGAAGGAAGAGAGGAAGGCCTCTCCTCCACAACATTCTTCTCAGGGATGAGACTGCGTCCCATTGGACGACGAGAGGAGTCTGGTCTTGTCTTTCCCTGACCCTCGCCTTTGTAAGACGGTGCTACTGCTGCTCCCACTTCCGGTTCCTCCGTCCGCCGGGCGCTCCCCCCGCTCCCCCCGCTCCCCCTGCCCCCCCCGCTCCCGGTCCGATCCACTTTCGGAACGCCGGGAGTTTTGACGCGAGGGAGTGCTGGGCTGGCGAGTCAGCTGACCGTTCTTCTCATCTGAGGTCAAAGCAGACGGAAACAAACCAGTCACATGTGGATACAGGGCACGTGTGTGAGTGTGTGTGTGTGTGTGTGTGTGTGTGTGTGTGTGTGTGTGTGTGTGTGTGTGTGTGTGTGTGTGGACGTTTTCAAAGATGACCTCTGGAGACGCTTCTCTGTCTGGACTTTCTCCGGAGTTTGTCTTTCACACTTGAACAACACAGCAGGAGGTCCTCCTCTTATTCCTCCTCAGATGTTTCTATTATTTCTGTTCTTTTGCTTTTTCATCCGTCGTTTCTTTGACACTTGATCAACACACATGATGAATCTTTGAGAGAATCTCCTGCTGGTTCCTCACATGGGGACATTATCCCAGAGGTTTCAAGACGGTGTCGGGTGCAGCAGAGTTAATACATCACTTCCTGTCTCCGGCTGCTCCACCTCTCACCTGAGTCATGAGGAGGATTTGTTGGTGTTGTGAACGCGTCTGTGCAGAAAACCTCATGTTGTGTTGTTCACGTGTGAAAGACAAACTCTGGGTGAAGACCTGATTCTGTGGACTTCACCCTCAGGACGTGTCTGAGACCATCAGGAGATCATGTGATGAGTCACTCACCAGCCAGTGCCTGCACAGACGGCTGATCGTGAGTACTCAGCAGCTGAGCCTGAATGGTTTCCACAACTCTTTTGAATCTGCGACTGGGACCTGAGAAAAAAAGAGGAAATTAAAATCCAGAAACAGTGAAACCTGAAACCAGTTTGAATTTGCCTCATATTAAAAATTATTCCAGCGTCACAGATAACATGCAACGACTTCTGTTTGACACCTGGGGGCAGTGGAAACAAGCTGCATGTCTGGAATGTAACTCTTCATCGTTTGTCCAGATTTTATTTTTAAATAAAACCTTGTTATATAAAACCTTGATTATTAATAAAAGTCTTACACCTCCAGCTTTGTGTCTCCATTCTCTTCCTGAGTAAAAGTCCTTGTACCTGTTACTAGCGTGAAGGTGACGCTGTAGATTCCCATCTGTCTCCTTCCTTCCCTCTCGGCTCGCTCCCTCTCTCGCTCCCTCTCTCCTTCTGAGAAAGCAATGTCCACCTACAGAAGAGTCACAACCAACGAGAAGCATTTTCACTTCCAATTTCTGATGACTTCACCCAGATGTCGAGGCTGAGAAGAGAAATGAAGCAATACCTGGAACTTGACAGGTTTCTGGAAGACAGAGGGGCCGCCGGAGGACTTGTACTCTGCCCGGAAACTGTTCTGAGACACCACGCTGTGGCTGAGGGACGGGATCTGGAGAGGAAGAGGAAGAGGAAGAGGAAGAGGGGGACGGTCACATTAAAAGATAAACGCTCGAGCCGTTAAAGTCATAAATGGAAGATGAAGTCCCGCCGGTCGTGACTCACCGAGAGGAAGGCGTGGACGATGTCAGCCTTGATGGAGCTGAGCGGCTTGTCTCTGATCATCACAAAGATCTGCTCCTCCTTCTCCAGGCTGATGAAGTTACCGAACCACGACCTCTTGGCCAGTCTGCAGATGAACCAGAGGCTCACATGTGATTCTGCTGAAGTGAACTCACGCTCCATTCGTCTCAAACATCACAAGATAAAGTAAATCCCCACTTGGTGTGATTTCACATATCACACAGATACGAGGGGAATCACTGAAGCCAACGGCTCTGACAACACAACTCACTGAAATGACCCATCCACTAACATGCAAGAGGCAGTGTGTAGGACCTGTGCTGCGCCAGAACAAAGACACACAACGGAAACACAACGGAAACACAACCACAACGAACGTGAGCGACAACGGATGTTAACAGTGAAACAATTTGAGCACCTGCACCGTAACTCCTCAAATAGACAAGCATCACATTTCATCATCCTTTCACTGTCATCATGTGTCGTCGCTTCCATTGTGGTTTCTATCTGTTGTGTTGTTTTTGTAGTTGTGTTGATGTTTTGTACTTGGACAGAAAACACGGAACTATCCACAGAGACGTGTGAACTCACTCTGGACTGGACTCTGGAGTCAAACTGGACATGTCCTCGGATGTGGGGACTAAACCATCAGAGAGAAAGAGGAGGGGGAGAAGCGAGGAAGTGAGTTTTAATGATATGCAAATGCAGGTTCTTGTTCAATCCTGGATTCGAATGCAAATTAGAATAAATAGTAAAATAAATAAAAGAATCTGATTCTCTGAACGCTTCTTTTGAAGGAGACTTGGCAGGAAGTGATGTCACTGATCTGCCTCACCTTGCATTTTGCGCCGATGGAAGCGCGGCGAGCCCAGCAGGTTGTTCTTGAACGAGTTGAGCCTTGTTCTCCAGTGGGCGGAGCTTGAGGCGGCCATGCCGCCGCTGCCGCCCGGACTGGAGGGCGGGGTCAGCGACAGGGAGGCCCCCCCGCCGCCTCCGTCGGCTCTGGAAGAAGAAGACGAGGAGGAGGAAGAGGGAGGGGTGGTGGAGGAAGGGTGTTGGATTTGGTGCACGGGCGTGCCCAGCGGGGTGGGCAGCGGCGAGCCCTGAGGCGTGACCTGTGAAACAGGGGGAGGGGTGGCAGAGGAGTTAGAGGACGACTGGGAGTTCTTGGACTTGAAGACAGACGGCGAGGGGAAGTTGAAGAAGCGTGGGATGGGGGACAGGAGCGGGGACGGAGACGGGGAGGGGGAGCGTGGAGTCTGGAGAGGGAGGGACTTCATGGAGTGAAGCTGGTGCCGTTCAGTGGGGCCCTTTGAGGGCAGGGTCATGGTTTTGGGGTCAGGCGCCGGGCGGGTGGGCCGAGCGCTGGTGGCGGCACTTCCTGGTTTGGGGTCTTTGGAGGAGGGAGCGGAAGTGGAGGTGACTTCTGATTGGCTGAAAGTGAAGACCGGACTCTGATGGACAGACAGAGAGATATGGGGAGAAGGAGGGAAAGAGGGATGGACAGAGAGTAATGGTCATGAATTATGAGTCATGGACACAGTTGTTCAACAAGCCTCGAACACAAGATGAGTTTAGTGGTTTCTCCTCTCAGGTTATGTTTGTGTGTCAGCGTGTGAGACAGAGGCAGCGAGATGTGTCCATGAGGTGAGATGAACATGACATGTGACAGAGACATGGAGACCAGTTCAAAGAGATCACTGGAAGCTGGTTTGTCTGGTTCCTCAGGAAACTGTGTTTAATTTATCATCGCAGGGTGAAGGCCTCAGATCTAAACTACTGTAATCTGTAGTTTACACAGAGTGTGTGTCTGCTGCACTGTATTTCCTCGAATAAAAGATAAGAAAAGTAGATCTATGTACTCGATTAAATACCAGAAATCTACAGAGTGAAGCCGTGAATCTTTCAGTCCTGCAAGTGTGTCAGGATTCAGCTCGAGTGCTTTTACTTTGAAACAGGAAGTACACGATATGATAAACAAAACTCTCTGTGAGGCACATGCAGCACATCCAGTGTGACCGGGGCGTTAGTCAAAGTTAGTTAAAGTTAATTAAACTTAGTTAAAGTTAGTTAAAGTTAGTTAAAGTTAGTTAAAGTTCATCAATTCCTGAAAACAACTGTTCTCTGTAGTTTTTATGAAACTCGACCTAAATAAGGAATCAGTGCTTCCACTTTGATGGGACTATTTTCAGCTGTGGATGAATACACACTGGTAAACTGACTGGTGCATGTTGTGGATGGGACACATGGGACAGATGATGTAATGAAGCACAGTGCAGGTATCTGAGGACAGAGGTTCTTACCCTGGGGCTGCTGAGGGGACTGGAGGACAGACCAGTGGACGCTCCGCTGACTGAACGAGACCTTTCAAAGACACAACGAGACAGACGTCAAGAGATTCTCCCGTACTTTAGAGTCTTAACATGTTGTGTGTCACAGATTCAATCAGCTACACAAACATCATCGTTGGTTCAAACCTCTGGCTGTGTGCGCTCGTGTCCAGAGCCCTGCGAGGTGGGGTGGGAGACCCCTGGTCCGTGACACTGAGGACTTCCAGGCTCTTCCTCTCGGGACGACAGCGGCCGTGACGAGTCAACATGGGCGAGTCCACGCGCTTCCTGGGAGGGTCTGTGAGGACAGAGAGGTTTTCAAAAACACACAAAAATACATATTACAAGTGAAATAAAAAAACCTAATAAAGCTTTTAATCATTTTTTATTTATTTGTTTATTTCCTGTGTACATTTTTTGGGTAAAAATCTTTTAAAAATCAGCTGGAGTTTGCAGAAATGCTAATTGACATAAATCTATAGGTAAGCAGTTTTTGGTTCGACTCTGCTCACCGAGGTCATTCCTGGGCGGCAGGTCCTCGTCCTCACAGCTGGGGTATCGCTCCTTCCGGTCGAACAGGAGGTAGTAGATCATCTTCTCCTGGTTCTCCCTGAAGACAGAGACGCACAAACCAAGGGTTAGAAGCAGAGACAGAGGAGACAGAGGAGACAGAGGAGACAGAGGAGATAGAGGAGACAGAGGAGACAGAGGAGACAGATGGGACAGAGGAGACAGAGTAGACAGAGGAGACAGAGGAGACAGAGGAGACAGAGGGGACAGAGGAGACAGAGGGGACAGAAGAGACAGAGGAGACAGAGGAGACAGAGGGGACAGAGGAGACAGAGGGGACAGAGGAGACAGAGGGGACAGAGGAGACAGAGGAGACAGAGGAGACAGAGGAGACCGAGGGGACAGAAGAGACAGAGAGGACAGAGGAGACAGAAGAGACAGAGGGGACAGAGGAGACAGAGGAGACAGAGGGGACAGAGGAGACAGATGGGACAGAGGAGATAGAGGAGACAGAGGAGACAGAAGAGACAGAGGAGACAGAGGAGACAGAGGAGACAGAGGGGACAGAGGAGACAGAGGGGACAGAAGAGACAGAGGAGACCGAGGAGACAGAGGAGACAGAGGAAACAGATGGGACAGAGGAGACAGAGGAGACAGAGGAGACAGAAGAGACAGAGGAGACAGAGGGGACAGAGGAGACAGAGGAGACAGAGGAGACAGAAGAGACAGAAGAGACAAAGGAGACAGAGGAGACAGAGGAGACAGAGGAGACAGAGGAAACAGATGGGACAGAGGAGACAGAGGAGACAGAGGAGACAGAAGAGACAGAGGGGACAGAGGAGACAGAGGAGACAGAAGAGACAGAGGAGACAGAGGAGACAGAAGAGACAGAGGAGACAAAGGAGACAGAGGAGACAGAGGAGACCGAGGAGACAGAGGAGACAGAGGAGACAGAGGAGACAGAGAGGACAGAGGAGACAGAAGAGACAGAGGGGACAGAGGAGACAGAGGAGACAGAGGAGACAGAAGAGACAGAAGAGACAGAGGGGACAGAGGGGACAGAAGAGACAGAGGGGACAGAGGAGACAGAAGAGACAGAGGGGACAGAGGAGACAGAGGGGACAGAAGAGACAGAGGGGACAGAGGGGACAGAAGAGACAGAGGGGACAGAGGAGACAGAGGGGACAGAAGAGACAGAGGGGACAGAGGGGACAGAGGAGACAGATGGGACAGAGGAGACAGAAGAGACAGAAGAGACAGAGGAGACAGAAGAGACAGAAGAGACAGAGGGGACAGAGGGGACAGAAGAGACAGAGGGGACAGAGGAGACAGAGGGGACAGAAGAGACAGAGGGGACAGAGGGGACAGAGGAGACAGATGGGACAGAGGAGACAGAAGAGACAGAAGAGACAGAGGAGACAGAAGAGACAGAAGAGACAGAGGAGACAGAGGAGACAGAGGAGACAGATGGGACAGAGGAGACAGAAGAGACAGAAGAGACAGAGGGGACAGAGGAGACCGAGGAGACAGAAGAGACAGAGGAGACAGAGGAGACAGAGGAGATAGAGGAGACAGAGGAGACAGAGGAGACAGAAGAGACAGAGGAGACAGAGGAGACAGAAGAGACAGATGGGACAGAGGAGACAGAGGGGACAGAGGGGACAGAGGAGACAGAGGAGACAGAGGAGACAGAAGAGACAGAAGAGACAGAGGGGACAGAGGAGACAGAGGAGACAGAGGAGACAGAAGAGACAGAAGAGACAGAGGAGACAGAGGAGACAGAGGAGATAGAGGAGACAGAGGAGACAGAGGAGACAGAGGAGACAGAAGAGACAGAGGAGACAGAGGAGACAGAAGAGACAGATGGGACAGAGGAGACAGAGGGGACAGAGGGGACAGAGGAGACAGATGGGACAGAGGAGACAGAAGAGACAGAAGAGACAGAGGGGACAGAGGAGACCGAGGAGACAGAAGAGACAGAGGAGACAGAGGAGACAGAGGAGATAGAGGAGACAGAGGAGACAGAGGAGACAGAAGAGACAGAGGAGACAGAGGAGAGAGAAGAGACAGATGGGACAGAGGAGACAGAGGGGACAGAGGGGACAGAGGAGACAGATGGGACAGAGGAGACAGAAGAGACAGAAGAGACAGAGGAGACAGATGGGACAGAGGAGACAGAAGAGACAGAAGAGACAGAGGGGACAGAGGAGACCGAGGAGACAGAGGGGACAGAAGAGACAGAGGAGACAGAGGGGACAGAGGAGACAGAGGAGACAGAGGAGACAGATGGGACAGAGGAGACAGAAGAGACAGAGGAGACAGAGGGGACAGAAGAGACAGAGGGGACAGAGGGGACAGAGGAGACAGATGGGACAGAGGAGACAGAAGAGACAGAAGAGACAGAGGAGACAGAAGAGACAGAAGAGACAGAGGAGACAGAGGAGACAGAGGAGACAGATGGGACAGAGGAGACAGAAGAGACAGAAGAGACAGAGGAGACAGAGGAGACAGAGGAGATAGAGGAGACAGAGGAGACAGAGGAGACAGAGGAGACAGATGGGACAGAGGAGACAGAAGAGACAGAAGAGACAGAGGAGACAGAGGAGACAGAGGAGATAGAGGAGACAGAGGAGACAGAGGAGACAGAAGAGACAGAGGAGACAGAGGAGACAGAGGAGACAGAAGAGACAGAGGAGACAGAAGAGACAGAGGAGACAGAGGAGACAGAGGGGACAGAAGAGACAGAGGAGACAGAGGAGACAGAGGAGACAGAGAGGACAGAGGAGACAGAAGAGACAGAGGAGACAGAGAAGACAGAGGGGACAGAGGAGACAGAGGAGACAGAGGGGACAGAGGAGACAGAAGAGACAGAGGAGACAGAAGAGACAGAGGAGACAGAGGAGACAGAGGGGACAAAGGGGACACAAGAGACAGAGGAGACAGAGGAGACAGAGGAGACAAAGGAGACAGAGGAGACAGAGGAGACAGAGGGGACAGAGGAGACAGAGGAGACAGAGGAGACAGAGGAGACAGAAGAGACAGAGGAGACAGAGGAGACAGAGGAGACAGAGGGGACAGAGGGGACAGAGGAGACAGAGGGGACAGAGGAGACAGAGGAGACAGAGGGGACAGAAGAGACAGAGGAGACAGAAGAGACAGAGGGGACAGAGGAGACAGAGGAGACAGAGGGGACAGAAGAGACAGAGGAGACAGAGGGGACACTAGACTTTTCAGGATCACCACAACATTCTGCAGCTCTCAGTGTAAATAATGAGAAGAGAAAAGAGTCTGGACGTCTTTGTGAAGACAATCTCCGGAGCTCATGTCTGAGACGGTTTAAATACGATGAAGGAGAGACTGTGAAGTCTGTCCTAACGACCCGAGGGAACCATGTGACCAACAGGATCAACAGGGTCTTGTCTTTGCACTGAAGTGTTTGATGGATTTACTCACTCCTCACTTGTAAGGTCCTGTGTGAGTTTGACCCGGTCCCGGAAGCAGCCGAGCGAGTACATGCTCTCCAGCACGTCGGGGTCCAGGTCCGTGAGGGACAGGATCCTCTTCACGCACACGCGTCGCGGCGCCGGCTGCTCCGGACACGGCTCGTTACGGCCGCTCCTGACAGGAAGACACCAGCGCACGGAGTCAGGGAGGCTGCAGGACAGAGTCTACAGGTTTTCTATGAAGGCATTTCAAGAGGCTGCAGCAGCAAACCAGTTTCTATATCTACAACTATAACCATCAATCACAGTCTGTGTATCTGTTAATATCTGATATTTAATATGAATCCACTAGAAAAGAGATTTCTACTGTTGCTTTGGAGAAAAGTGAAAGTTGAACTTACTGGTACCAGGCGTGTTTCTGTATTGCTTCTAGCTGAAACCCACAGAAATAAAAGACAATATTAAAGAACTGGTTGATATTAAAATACATTTTTTTCATCTAATTCAATGACATGTCAATCAAACAATTTAAAGCATTTACTGGACAACTGTAAAATAAAACAGTCCTGACTCAAACCAGTATTTTACAGTACTGAGCTGTAAAGGTCAAAGGTCAAAGTTTCAATGAGATATGTGATGTGTCATCATCCTGCTAATGAGCAGGTGTTAGCATGCTAACGTTCAACTGCTTCACATCAGCATGTTACCAATGCTGCTGTTAGCATGGCGCTATGCTACGGGATCATATTAGCTTCACAAATATTTTGTGCTTGTGAAATAATGTAGTAGTCGTTCATCATCTTTGTGTGTGTGTGTGTGTGTGTGTGTGTAAAGAAGTTTTGAATCTGTAGAAATATTTTGTGTATTCTCTGCACGGATATTTTTATATTACTACATATAATACATCGGAAAGCAAACATTTGCGATGGCTTATGGGAGTTGTAGTCCCTCACTCACAGTCTTCCAATGTTTTTATTGCTCTGAACCAAATGTGTGTTTATGTAATGATTCATCTCTCAGCTGCTCGGCCTGGTTCCACCAGTTAACCTCTTGTTACCGTCAGAGGAGGAGATGAAGGAGGGATTCACCTCTGGAAGCCGATCGGTTCTAAAAGAGTCTGCTCACTGTCACAGCTCCTGTTTCCAGTGTTAAGTACAAACACAGGTTCCCAGTCTGTGGATTGGTTCCATGGAGCAGAGACAGTCTGACCTGGTTCCAGGCTCCATTAATCAACAGCTCTGATTAGATCTGCTGCGTTTCAGCTCCACGACTAAGTGACCAGAGGTTTCACTGGCTCGTTACTTCACGGCTCCACATCATCACATCATCACATCACATCCACGAGTCTCTACGCCTGCTGCAGCCCAGCTTCCCTCTATGAGCAGTGGAATGTCTTCCAGTCGTCCTTTGTCATCTATTCATTCCCTCCCCCCCTACCCCCCCTCACAGTCTCTCTATGAGCTGCCCGTCTCTTTTCAGGCCTCGCTGTCCTCGCCATGGAAAGTTGGCATTTAGGTGAAAAGGAAGCGAGGTCCTCTCCCTCGCCCTCAGCGCCTGCCTCCTCCTTTCAGCTCCTGATGAGGCTGCTTCATTCATCCGGTCACATGACACACAGATACCTCCACCTCCGAGGACACAGATAAAAACCTCAGGACTAATGGCTGAGTCCACTTCCCCTCCACAAACTCATCCGTGCACTCTGCTCTTTCTCTCCTCCTCATGTCGACTCCTCTGACACAAACCCAGAGGCTGTGTCTTTTATTTTATTTCACTTCTTCCGCATGAAACATCTGGTAAATAAAGAGTTTTCCCTGCAGACGAATCAAACCCTGGTTCATCTCACAGCTCCGGGTGCATTGGTCCGGATCGTGGTCCGAGGAACCTTCACACCTGATATTTAGGTTCAGTCTAAACTGAAGAGTGTGAAGGTCTGAACCAAGCAAGGTGAGGTGGATGTGGCGGCTGCTCCTCCATCTTCAGGCTCCAGTTTCCTGTCTGACTTGCTGAGTCATGGTTAAAGCGTCACTCCTCCTCTGCTCTCCTCACAGTGACTGACAGGACAGAACCACGTCTGTGACATAAACGATGTTTGGCCGATATTGATTCTGACTGTTTATCCAAACATAATAACATATTGAACATAATTCATCTCCTCCGTCCCCTGTCGTGTATTTGTCCTCGTACAAATCTTTCATTTCATCTGCTTTGACAATCTCTCCTTGATTCTATTATTAAACTTTGGCTTGATAATCCTAACCTTTTGGAAATTAAAAATATATCACATATATAAATACACCATCATATCAAACTGTTAATTATTATTGAGGAGGTATTTGAACTCTCTCACCGTGAGCCTCTTGTCCGGGTTGACTTCTATCATTCCCTTGAGCAGGGCCTGGCAGTCCGGAGGAATGAAGTGAGGCATGTGGAACACTCCGCTCTTCACCTTCTCCAGGAGCTGCCGCAGGTTGTCGTGGTCAAAGGGCAAAGCACCCTGGGAAAGGACGGGAGGATGAGGTGGATGATGAGAAACCAGAGGAAAGAACAGAAGCTGGAAGGTGAAGAGGATCTGAAGTTCTTACCACAAGAAGAGCAAAGAGGATGACTCCACAGCTCCAGACATCGGCCCTGCGACCGTCGTACTTCTCCCCCTGAGACATGAACACAGCATTAGAAACACACACACACACAGACACACACAAACACACACATGAACACACACACACACTGAGAGGGAGGTAACTTACCCGTATGACCTCTGGACAGGCGTAATGAGGGGACCTTGAGAGAGAGAAAGAAATGAAATGATTACACAACTTTCACACACAAAGGACACACTTTATTCATAGAGTCGCCTGAACAGGTGTTTCCAGATGTGAGCAACACGTCTAATCTGATAAATCCTCGTTTCAAAAAAGCTTCTGATAAACAAATCCCTCGACTACGTGAAGAAGACGTCCTGTTGGACCACTAACTGGTCCCACTGGGCCTCGCACTGACCCGCAGCTGGTTTCCAGTAGACTGTCCCCGACCTGTAGCGACGCCATGCCGAAGTCTGCGATCCTGATGTTGTTCTTCTCGTCCAGGAGAAGATTCTCTGGCTTCAGGTCTCTGTGGCTGCACGAACACACACACACAAACACACACAAACACACACACACACACACACACGTTGTACAGTTACTTAAATATATTTCCATTTTAATGCCAAATTGTGTGTATTTATAGTGTTTTTCTAGTTTACAGCTAGGGTCAATTTTGTCATTTACCCATTAACATCACACACTGCCGATAATTTGGGGTTCATATAGAGGAGCCCGGGATCGAACCACCGAGCCTTTGGATAGTGGACGACCCGCTGTAACTGCTGAGCCATCCACCCTTTAAGACTTTTTACTTCTACTCAACTTATGGTTAAATATACGGGTGAATATATTTACAGAATAGAATCCAGCGTGAAATGTCACCAGTGGTTTCTCAAAGTGAAGAATCGTCTCATATCAGAAATCTGTTA
This sequence comes from Pleuronectes platessa, assembly GCF_947347685.1. Lineage (NCBI taxonomy): Eukaryota > Metazoa > Chordata > Actinopteri > Pleuronectiformes > Pleuronectidae > Pleuronectes > Pleuronectes platessa. Next base: position 23,641,086 of record NC_070641.1, read on the forward strand.
ATAATATTCCAAAGAGGTAAAACATCTCTAACATCTTTGTGTTTCTCTTCTTTCCCTCACGTTTAGAAAGTTTTAAAAGTAGTTAAAAACTGCACAGTTGTTTTAACTCTTGACTGATGTACAGATACTTAAACAAAGATTTGAAAACGTTGCTGTCACTGACTCAAATGATATCCTCATGTGACTGATTAAGAATATTTATTAATGATTAAATTACAGGTATTAAAGAACAGAATAAGACAGAAGGGGTAAAGCTCAGTTACGGACCATATGGAGTGGTTGTGGCAGAAGTCGAGGGCGGAGATGATTTGTCTGAAGAACTTTCTGGCCTCCTTGGGCGTCAACCGTCCCTTTTTCACCAGGTAGTCGAACAACTCTCCTCCGGACACATGTTCCAGCACCAGGTACCTGAGGATGAGGAGGGGCAGAGGTCAGGGAGGTGAGGAAGAGGAGAAAGGATCTGCATTCATACTCATAAGTCACTGCTGTGCCTCTGCTGTACATACACACACAAACACACTCATACACACACTCATACACACACTCGACAGCCTCGTGTATCTCTGATGTCTTGTGTTTTTTTTGTCTTTAAGACTCAAGGTTGTTTCACTCTGGCAGAGATCCAGAGGCAGAAAGAGAACGAGTCAGTGTGGAGCAGAGCGAGATGAAGAGGTACTCACAGGTATTTGTTATTCTCATAGACATCGTGCAGCTTCAGAACGTGAGGATGCTCTATTAGTTTAAGAATAGCTATTTCTCTCTCCACCTGGACAGACAGAGGAGGGGGGGGGGGTGAGGAGACGGGAGGTTAGAGAAGCTGGAAGAGGAAGATGTGAGTCGCAGCAGGAAGTTAAATCAGATGAGTTAGCATCAAGAGAAATGTGGAGCAGAAGGAAACTGTGAATTCTTTAAAAGGTGTAAATAAGCCAGTGTTAGTGTCAGTGAGGTCAGAGTTGAACTTAAAGTTGAACTTTATATAAACAGTGAATGTTAATGTGACGCTGTTATAGACGAACACACATTAATATCTCTAACTCTGCAGATCCCCTTTGCAAAGTGCTTTACCTTCTTTTTAGTTTAATCTTGAATTTAAACCTGGTGAGAAAGAGAAATCATGTTTGTTCTGTTGTAAACGTGATGTCACACTGAAACATCAGGTCACAGCGGGCTCCACCAATCAGAGACGTCGCTGTTACACCTGAGGATTGTGGGAAGTGTAGTTCTTCTCCTTGACATTACGAGTAAAACGAATTTTCTCTAAAATGCAGCTGATATCGTTCAGACTTCAACAGGAGAAAACAACATCGGGTCACATTCTGATAGTTCGTGGTGAGTCTACCTCGGATGGTTAAAACATTACGGCTGATAATCAAAACCTCTGTGATGCGTTTCCAGCTTCTTGTGCTGCCTTGAAGTGGCCAAGAAATAAACTGACACATGATTAAAGTTATGACATTGTGTGTTTGAATTATTAAAGCTATGCTAACATATTTACGGTGCGAGGATTCAGCAACAATAAGCAGCAGGAAGACAAAACCTCAAAGCCACATTTAGGATTATGACACTAAAGAGTGAATTGAGTCTCTTTTAGACTTATTTCTCAGCTAACATTAGAACACAGCAGGTTGCAGGTACCAGACACCTGATCTCTAAAGTTTCTACTTCTATACGTGCAGGTTTCTAAAGAACTCTGAGATGAACACTTCTTCTTGTCTGAAGTTCGACCTGCACGGCGCCTCCGGTGATCACATTAGAAACACAAACAGCTTCCAGCGTGTTTCAGCTGCAGCAGCTTTCATCACAGACTGAAATCATCTCTATTGTTCGCTGCACAGAGGCCGGGCCCACCCACTCCTGAGCTTCTGCCTGACTCAGATAGAAGCTCCCTGTCTGTAGGTCGGAGGTGTGAGTGTGGTGGAGCTCTGCAGACAACATGATGACAGGCCCGGCTGCAGAGACGGCACACACACTGGAGACAGAACGGCACACACACTGGAGACAGACCCCACATGGCAAAACGTCTCTGGCCCAGATTGGACCCACATTGTCACCCTGTCATCTGGCCCTCCCACTTGGTTGGTCCGCCCCCCGTTTGCCAGATCTGGGCCACAGGTAAGCCACAGAACCACCACATGTCAACCAACTGGGCTAAAGGTGGCCCACGTGTGTTCTGGGATATCTGGGCCACATTTACTATTTCATACCAGAAGTGCTGTATCATTGAAAAGTGGCCCCACATCCTCTAACTGGGACCAGTGAGTCCTGTGAGTTCTGTACCTTCATGAGAACCGATTCAGAGAGTTTCTCCCTGTTCACAATCTTTATGGCCACTTTCTGTCCCGTGATACAGTGGACGCCCAGCTTCACCAGTCCTGCAGAGGCAGAGGGAGACAGAGAGGAGGCACAGGTCGGAGTATCAGGATCATCATGCAGTGTGAAAACTGGAAGGAGGGGATGTCATACATAATTCAGGAGGCTTTACTGACATTGTCACAAACACTGACCGATCTCATCATATACTGGGATATTTATTCAGAGGCCTGCTGGGAAGTCTTTCCCTCCCTAAATATTAAAATACGTGATTATGGAATTAAGGAGGCTCTTTCAGAATAAAACCACTGAAGATAAGAGGACACACAATGAGGATTAGACCATGAGATCAGGGTATAATGGGGATTGTAAGTTGACTCTGAATAAGGGTGTTAACACCCTGGAATCAGCTGCTGCGACCGGAAGGCGTCTTCCCAACCTCATCGCTGCAGGACTCCGAGGTCCCTACCTGTCTGGCCCTTCCCGAGGGTCTTCTCCAGCCGGTAGGGCCCCACGTACTGGCTGGACAGGCCCACCGTCGACTCCTTGCTGCTCATCCTGAAATTCTCTCTCCCGATGCGAGGCGGATCAAGATAGGGCTCGGTCCTGCTCCGTGCGTAACGCCGTTACGCACATGCCAGGCGGCGGCGAGGCGAGGAGACGAGAGGAGGCGCGGAGGACTGGCGTGGTCGTGATCTAGAGCCGGGCCCTGCAGGATACTCCCATGCACTTGCTTGTCATGCGGTCAGGTCCGTGCTGGGAGCGAGAGGCGGCCCGGGCTCCACTCTTTATCACCAGGCCTAGAATAAAGTATTTCCCAGGATCGGCTGGTGTGACTCACTGCAGCAGCATCGTTTATGAGCGGAGAAGGAGAAGGATGAGGAGAAGGATGAGGAGAAGGAGAAGGGGTGTGTGAGGTTTGTCCACAATAGTCTCCTCCACCCCTGCTGTGGGAGAGAGGAGTTTAAAGCTGGTTGTGTGCAGCTGGACGAACAGAAGCACCTCACCCAGACCTGGACCGGAAGGCTACATTCGCCACAAATTGATTTCTGTAAGAGCAGAGTCTCAAATATCCCAAGTCAGAAAGCTCTGATTGAATCCATTGAGTGATCGATATCAGGGACCCCCCCCCCCCTTCCTCATCCCCCTGCTGCTGCTACCGTCCAAAAACCCGTTTCATGTTGGTCCCAGGCAGCTTCACACATTCCCAGTCCGGCCTGGTTCGGTCAGGATGTTCCTCTGCGTGCAGACGCGTCCGGATAAGAATCTATTATCGTAACAGCATCAGCCAGCAGAATGGGTTTTCCAATATCCGGTGCACACTTCGGCTCACCCCCTCCCAGACCCTGCATCAGGAAATACAGGAAGAAGAGAAAACACACAGCACCAGGGCGAAGAGCCTCAGGCTGCCCGGGGCCTGCAGGAGGGCGAGGTGCGGGGCAGCCGCAGCGGGGAGAGGTGCGCTCGGTGCCGGGGGAAGATGAGCGCAGGGCCCGGTGATTAAATCCTGGAAACAACAAGCATCCTCAGCTGGGTGGAAGCCGCCTCTCCTCCTCTCCCCCTCTCCTCCTCTCCTCCTCCCTGTGCTCCCTCTCTCTTCCGCTCCTTCTCTGTGCGCATCCCCCCCCCCTCAGGCCGCCGCTCAGCACAATCCAGAAGAAGAATCTGGACAAATCTCTCGGATGTGATGTTTCAGGCTGTCACAAGTGACCCGTAGCGTTTCCCTTTCTTTCCTCTTCTTCATCGGGCAGCATCAGCATCCGGGTCCCTCATCCCCACCTCTCTCTCTCTCTGCCCCCACCCCCTGTTTTACTACAGCAGAGCTCCTCGCGATGTGATTGGCTGCCGCTACACTTGGAGATAACCAGCAAACCCCACATGGACCAAAGAATCACCAACATCCTGAATGAACAGAAGATTATTAAAACCATGCAGGGAGATCCCAGCAGGCAGCTGAGGAGCAGGTTTATGTTTTCAGGACGAGCATCATTTACCGAACTGCTCCGTCGAAATAACGAAAACCATAAACTCCTAAACATTAAAACAAGAGAAATCCATCAAATATGAAATATTATTTTACATTTTTTATCGAACAGAATTTACTAAATGTGTTCGAGATGTTAAATATTGATTTTAACACATGATCCCTGAAGCACAGCTGAATTAATCACTTTGAACATCATGTAGGATAATAGATGATAAATTATACTTTATACTTTGTAGTTTACTTAATTTAGGATTAAGTCAAGCTTCATTAAACACAACAGAGTTTAGTCTTTGTTTGTTTGTTCGTCAGAAATTGTAACTTGTTGTTCTTCCTACGAAAATTGTCAGTTATGTCAGTGTTGGCTTGAAATTAATATTTCAAGATAGATAGATAGATAGATAGATAGATAGATAGATCGATATATAGATAGATAGATAGATATATATGAGACCTGAAGCTCAATTAAACTAGATGTTGTTCTTGTGTGTTTTATGTTTATTTTATTTTTTTAAAGTTGAGAGTTCCAGTCGCAGGAATAGGAATATATTTATTTTTCAACCGGAGGGATTTTGCTTTTATGTGCTTAAGTCACTTGTTCTTAAAAATATCCTGAAAACACATAATGGATGATAAGTGAGAGCAGAACACGAAGCACCGGTTCAGATTCATAATGTGTGATTAAGGTTCACATTGTGATGTATGACTCCCAAATCTTTATCCCTTCTAATCTTAATCTCTTGATGCCGTCAGGTCGATGCAGCTCAGATTATCTAATGGTGTGTGTCTGTGTGTGTGTGTGTGAGTGTGTGTGTGTGTGTGTGTGTGTGTGTCTTTATTCAGTAGGTTGTGTTCACTGGGGACAAATCTAAAATGAGATGTGTTTCCTCTATGAGTATGACATTCTAAATAAAACGTGTCTGGTCCGATTGGTTCTCACAGAATAGACATGAACATGATGAGGAACCTGGTTTCCTCTTGTGTCTCTAACCGTGTGGGGGCTGCTGGTATTACACCACACGGTGGCGCTGTTACGCTGCAGGTTCAACACTTCAACATGTACAAATGAACGAGCTTCAAATATTAAAGATGTTGTAGAGAAGGAGATTTTCATGTAGTGTTTATATATCATCAGTTTATACATCATCAGTGTTTATATATCATCAGTGTTTATATATCATCAGTTTATAAATCATCAGTGTTTATATATCATCAGTGTTTATATATCACTCACAGCTGTATGACAGTAAAACAGATTGAAACCTGAGGAGTTGATATTTTGTCGTACAGTTAGTTTTTATGATGCGTCGGCTCAGAGGAGTTAAACTCTCACCTCCTTCAGTTGAGGGGCTGTGACCTCTGACCTCTGACCCTCAACAGGCTGGAACTGCACCAATAAATAAAACGTGTTTCTGATTCATTTCTGTTTATCATCTGAATATCAGATTGCAGCTTCATCATATATTAGTGAGGCGTTAGGGAATCAGAGTTGGAGGGAACTGATTGGGTTCCAAACCCTGTGGGTTAATTATTGGCTCTAGTCCCTCTCTGCTGTGCGACCCCTCACCTTTGACCTTCAGCCTCCTGTGTGCAGACTCAGGCTGAAACCCGGCTCCTCCCTCCTGCTCTGTGGAATCTGCCTCAGGCATGTAGCTGGACGCCCGTGTGAAGGGGCCTAGTGTCTGATGTCAAGTGCAGGGTGGAGCAGTTGTGTTCACGTAACTGCAACACGTGCTGCCATGTACCACACGGTGTCACTTTGTGTGTGTGTGTGTGTGTCAGTGTGTTAATGATCAGTGACACTGTTTCCTGTCAGTGTAAAGATATAAGTTTGGATATTGCTCATTTAAATAGTTTCAGTCAAAGTGTCCTCACAAGACATGCATGCTGTGTGTTGGTGTGTGTGTGTGAGATTCTGTGTGTTAGTGTGTGCATGTGTGTATTTGTGAGTTGCGACATAGTATGTTCTCTCACATGTTGATGACGGGGGTTCGATTCCTGGAACGACAGGACATGTTTGCACAGGTCATGTATGTATCCCGTGCACACACACACATGTACAGTCAGCTCACGTGCACACACTCAGGCTGTTGTGTGAAGTTTCCACATCATGATTTACTACAAGAAAAAATACCTCAGTGAGCTTCATAAGTTTGGCTCCATCTTGTGTTCAGTTGTTATATTTAAAAATGTGGATTAATCAATAAAGATTCTGTAAAATCTTTGTATGAATTTACATAAATTGTACATTTGAAATTATGTATTTAAAAACAGATACAAGTTTTTACTATATTCAGGTATGTAGACGTGTTACAGTCACATGTACACTGGCTGTAAATCTGACTGTGTGTGTGTGTGTGTGTGTGTGTGTGTGTGTCAGTAGAGGATCGACTCCCCTGTGTGTGTGAGTCCATAGAGGGTTGACTCCCCTGTGTGTGTGTGTGTGTGTGTGAATTCCCCCCCGGGGCAGGACGAGCCGAACAAACAGCTGAATGTATTGATGTCTGTTTGTGTGACTGTGGTCAAACGGGCGCTCCACCTCGTCGCTCTGTGACCCCCGGCGTCTAACATGGTTTCTCCTTCAGATCAATTCATGTGAACACGTGATGATTCTTTATTCTACTTTGAGCACAACTGTTCCTGCTGCACAACCTGTACTTTACTTCAAAGTGTTACTGTGAAGGTGCCTCCCTGAGGAGGGGTAATGATTGTGTTGTTAAATTGTGTAACCAGATGTATGAAGGCGGAGGAAAACCCGCACAGACCCGATCAGGGTTTGAACCCGACGCCTTCGGTCTCTTTCATATCCACAGTGAAACAAACCAGGAAGAATATTTCATACTTTTATTTCCATTTATAAGTTCAAGTCGGCAATATTACATTACAGCCCATCGGCTCTCTGGAAGCGACAACAAGTCGATGTTCTGTATATCAGCCAAAGAGGGAGAGGGGGGAGGGGGGTAAGACTGAGGGACACCTGAAAAGTCTAGAACAGGGGGGGGGGGGGGGGAACTGTGGTTATTGCTGCCAGATCCCAAATGTAGCCTGAATCAACAGGGCATGAACCATCATCATCTTCATCATCATCATCGTTGTTGTCATCATTCAGTCCGGTGCTGTTGTGCAGAAGGGAATGCTGGGAACCTGGAGGAGTCAGTGCATTGGACCTGGAGGAGAGGGGGGGGGGGGGGGGGGGGGCGTTAGAGGTCACTAAGGAAATCAGAGTGGGAGCTCCACTCTTCAGGTCTCACACACACTCAAATGTGAATATCAGGGGTCAAAGGTCGTGGAGTAGCACGTTGACCCTGTGATTCGTTTTCTTTCCCTCGTTCTCCATTTGTATTTATTTAATAGTTTCCCTTGATTGCCTTTGATGTTTAATTTTAAACCCTAAATTGTTCTTTTCTCTTTGTGGTTTTCATTGTGAAAAGTAGTTTCACTCAAACATTAGCTGCATATTAAACCAGTCTAACACCAGCAGCATCAGGCAGGAAAATAACCAGTAGTAAATCAAATCACCAAGTAATGGGAGCTCCTGACATGGGAGGCGTGAGGCGGCTCCTCAGGACGAGGCCTCGGCCGCGCTCTTCACACAGGCAGCGAAGGCCTCCAGCAGGTCCTGGCAGCCCTCCACTCCTTTCTCTGCAACGCTGGAAGAACACAACACGTTTCAGTATCACCTCCTCTCACAGGCTGTCAACAGAGAGCACGTCTGAGTCCACGTGTTGACAGGACACACGCATGTTTCATGTGCAAACACGTTTTAATAGAAACGACGACGCGTCAGGACACAAAAAGGATGTGACAAAAGAGGGATGAAAAGAGAAAGAGAGAATTGAGGCAGACGACGCTGCCACCGAGCATTAGGGTGATGGAGTGAAAGAGGGGGGGGGGGGGGCAGAGGAGGAGCCGGGGACACAGAGAAGCCATGTGGATGAAGTGCTCTGACGTTTGATTGGACGCTGGAGAGGGAGGAAGGTTGCGTGATCGCTCCCCCGAGCCCACAGGGGGCGGGGTCTCACGTTACATGAATGTAAAACCCACCCACTGGCTCCGCCCATCGCTCATTGACGTCTGAACATCCTCTGCTCGTCCTCGTCCAATCACGGCTCAGCCCATCAGAGAGCAGGACAGCATCCCTCCTCCTCCTCCCCCCCCCCCCCCCCCCACCACGAACAGTATCCATCACAGTTCTGCTCTTTATCCAACATTTAGATTAATAACAGCAGCAGATTAAAAATACTGTAACTGAGTGGAATGTACACGTTAGGCCACGCCTCCTCCCCCCCCCCCCCCCCGTGTGATGGTTGACATCATCGCCCTGTGGCCTCGTTCAGACCTGAAACCTCATCTCATCCAAACTGAATCTGGAGAAACAAACATGGCCGAGTGAACGCGTTTGAACACAGGAGCTGATGACACAGGGTCGGTGGCTCGGTGCCGGTGGTGATGTAACACACAGCTGGCTGCACCGGATTATCACTCAGCACTTTGCCAGAGGGGGGGGGGGGGGGGGGGGGGGGGGCAGTGGAGAGTGTGTGCTGCAAAATGAGACACAATGAGTTCGTGCCACTGCAAAGCACGAGTTTCTAGATGGTGGTTAGAAGTGTTCGAGCGCTCGGGGGGGGGGGGGGGGGGGGGGGGGAGTTATTGAATGATCTAATGCAGTGTGGAACATGGTTGTGTTGTCAGATCATCCTGCTGCAGCACACACACACACACACAGACACACACACACACACGATGGTTTAATCTCAATCCAGAGAGAACCCGACTGAGTGGGTGAAGCCTCTCTACCGACCTGGTTGTGCTTTATTACAGTAAAACCATGAATCTGTTTTATTCTTTGCTGAATATTAAAAAGCATGTGACCTCACTCGAGCTGAAATGAGAATCGAACCTTGTTCTTGATTCTGTGAGGCTCTGTGCTCCAGAGATCCTCCATCAAACCCCCCCCCCCCCCCTCACATCTGTGCAGCCATCACTCGCCGTCTGAGAGACAACATGGCCGAACGAGCCGGGTCCCATTACAGGGTCAGAGGGGGGGGGGGAACCAGACTTAATGAACTTATTACATTTGAATACAATCATTAAAAGTAGCATCAAATCAAACTAATATTCAGTTTTAAATATTCACTTAAGTAAATATGTTTTTTGTCGGTCTGAGCAGAGGAGTGATGTCATCATCAGGAAACTGAATTATTTAGGCTGAACTCACTCTTTGGCCAGACATTAATAATAGATCACAGAGCAGGTGCTGCAATTAAAGATGAGGTAGACAAACATTAGTGAAGTGATCATGTGATCGAGTTGTGTAGTTACTGATGACTGAGGATCAGTGTGTGTGTGTGTGTGTGTGTTGCTCACGTTGTGGGGACTTGAATCTGTTTGAACAGTCTCATTATCTGGACTTCTCTTCCTTATGGGGACGAACAGCAGGTCATAGGGTCGATGATTTACTTTGACGTGTTTAAAGGTTAATCAGCGTTTCCCATATAATTCAATCTATTGTAATAACTGAGGTGCACATGAAAGGAGGTTGCTCTCATGTATAACAGATTCCAAGTGACGGGTAAACAAGAAAGTTAACTTTTAAATGTTTTTTTCTCTGCAATTAGAAATATTGCAGGTTTACTTTTTTATTATTTGTGTCTATTTTTGACTCTTGCTGCTGTAACTTCACAAATGTCCCTGTTGTGAGATGAAATAGGTTTAAGGAAGAAGTAACAATCAATGTGTGTGTTTGTGTGTAGATAACGAAGGAGGACGGGAGTGTGTGCTTACTTTCAACTCCCCTGAAGGAGTGTGTGTGTGTGTGTGTGTTGTGTAAAGTACACAGGTTCACTCCCAGCCAACACATTACTATAGGAGTTCGACAGTAAATATTAGTTAAGAACCAACGCCTCAATAAGTTACATATTTTACTTCACATGCACAAACCAGCACTAATGATCTGTGAGACGTGCAAACAGCTTCCTACAGACATCTCTGGCTTTATATTTGATCACACTTATAATATAATATTTAATATTTGAACTCAGATCTTTGAATTTGTGAAATAATGATTGTTGAAGTGTCACCATCATGAAACCTGAAGAGTGAGGTCGGCTGTTGAACTAATTTAATCAGATTTGCATTAAACAAGTTGAATTATTATAACTGCCACTTGATTTAGATTCTGAAGTTCACTGAGGAACCTGCTGCTCAAACTTCTGAGTCGGACTCGTTTGACCTTCACAAGGTCAAAACTCCTGCTCGGCTTTAAAACTTAAAAAATAAAAATAATCGATTCTTCCATAAACACAAACACATGAAGAGTCTGCTCCTGTTTTCATGGAAAATAAATGAAATATGACAGAAACATGATTACTTATCACCACACAAGGGCCTAAATCCAACATGGCCGCCCCCATGAGAGTGCCTGAGAGGCCGGGTGAGAAGAAGAAGAAGGTGGAGCAGTAACATGATCTCTGGAGCTTGTCATGTCTCCTGCACACACAGCCTCACACACACACCTCCATCCAGGACTTTTAAAAGACTCCTATAAATACCCAGGGTGTTGGTTTCACATGAGTCAGCCATGTTGGATCCTCAGTGGGAAGCTGCAGACAGGACCACAGAGCTGAGTGTTGGAAATTCGAACACGTTTAGACAAAGCTAATATTAGATCAGAAGGTTTGTAAAATACCTCCCGTCTGAGAGAATCCGGAATTCTAACCTTTGCCCAGCGACAGCCAATGACAGATGCTGATTTGTATCTGCTGTCAGACCTGCACTGAACTCTGGGTAATGTCCTGTGGCTAATGGCTGTGTGTGGGGGACATGTCTCGAGTCAGTTTGTCCTCAGTGAAAATGAGGAGACAGCAGGAGAGACTCAAGAAACACAAATATCTCCAGGATGAAAAATGAGGAAGAAGACGTCAACGAAGACGTGGACTCAGGAGGACGAGGACATTCAGGTGTCTGGGGACGGGAGCCGGAGTCGATGTCAACAAACACCGGATCTCCACAGCCGAGCTTCTACGTTACGACTGGATCCCATTCTGCCCAGGTCAATACCAGTAAAACCAGTGGGATGTCAATGGCAGCAGCTACTTTGCTCACTACAGGTCACTTCCTGCACAGGTCGGGAGGAAGCTGAAGAACCGGGACTCAAACCAGGAACCTTCTTAAATCCTACACCCTGAAGCTTCAAGGGTTTTCCTGTGTCCCTCGGTTCAACGTGAGTTCAGTTCTCTGCTCACTTCTGTCGCCTGAAGGTCAACGTGTCAAGGTCAGAGGTCGAGGTTCTGCTGACATCAGGAGAAGTCACATGAGCGACTCCTTATCAGTGTCAACCTCATGAGTCTGGAGCTTTGAACCGAACCTATAGAGAGTCGACCTTTGTCCGATCCCAGTATAGAGACACGCGCTCTTTAACAAGAAGCAATAAAAAGCTCATCTGCACCGAGGCTGAATACAAGAGCAGCTCGAGGGTTCCAGGGTTTTATCAGAGTCTGCAAATACTTCTTTGAAAAAGTTAAAATGGAGGATAAAGTCTAAACATGTGCATCACGCCCTCCCTCCTGAAGAAGCTCTTATCTGAGGGATTCACACCCACGACACCTTATCAGGGCCCGACAGCCCAGAAGCCACAGACAAGAAGAAACCACAGTGTTGTGTCACTGCACGTCTCTATGAACACACACACACACATGCACAGACACACACACAGAGAGAGAAGAGTCGTCCATGTTGTTCTTTTCCAGCTGATATTACATAATACAAAATGACCCAAAGGCCGGCGTCTCCACCCGAGGACACAGCGAGAGGGGACAGGAGATGGCGGGGGACGAAACGCAAAGCATTCTGGGGAAGGGACGGCTCGTGACGCAAGCAGATTCCCAGGCTTCATCCATGCGTGTGGATGAGAATGAAACATCAACCTCCTGCCACACATCATTAACCCCCCCCCCCCCCCCCCCCCCCCCCCCGCAGAGACACCCCAGGTTTACACAACCTTTCCCCTCATCGGCCGACGGGACGATTTCACATGCAACATTTCATTTCCCCTTTTTTTTCGTGCTGACCACTGCGTCCAATGAAGAGACTCCATTTTAGCGTGGCGCATGTTAGGATGCTGATGAATTATGATTTAATCGCCGACCCCCCCCCCCCCCCCCCCCTCGCATCAGTGCAAAGTTCAGCTCAGAATTTAGACCAGTTTGCGCCGGACGCTCGTTAGACGACGATCAGGAGATGGATCCTAGAAGTTTGGAGACATGATGCCGAGCGGTTCTTCACTTTCTCCTGCACACACACACACACACACATTAGACAACATGCACACCATCACCCACCATTTGTCCAGGTCAGCCTTGATGCCTGCACACACAGCAGGGACGGGGGCCTCGACGGGGGCCTCGACGGGGGCGGCGGCGGTCTCAGAGTCCGACATGGTGCAGTGTGTGTTTGTGGGTTGAGGGTGCGAGTCCTGTCCGGTTCCTGTCCTCCAGAGAGCCAATGGATCCCAGCGCCACCAACAGAGACACAGAGAGAGAGAGACACAGAGAGAGAGACAGAGGAGATGAGTTGGTGAGGGGAGGGGAGGGAGGTGGGAGGAGATAAGCATGTGAGAGGGCAGCACAGTGACGAGGGAGGGGAGGGCGGGGGGGTGTCAGGGTGAGGGGGCAGTGACCTGACTGAGGTTCGGGGGGGGGGGGGGGGTTCCTCCTTCACGTGGTTCAGACTCATGTATAAAGAAGAACGTGATAAACTATTGTGATTAAAGAAGGTGATGAAACTGACGTGATCTTCAAACACCTGATATTTAAAAAGGTAAAATGGTTTTATCCAATCACAGAGCAGCTTCAGCTCAACAAATAAACTTTCAATAGTTGTGAGGAAGTCCCTCATGTAAAGTGTGTGTGTCTGTGTGTGTGTGTGTGTAAAAAGTTCCTTTCACATCTTAATTAAGAACTTAAACCAATTATATTATAACACATTATGTTATATTACACATGCCTCTTATTGTGAAAGTCACCTACTGTATACTATTAACACATATATGTATATTGGACATATCCTTTTATAAGTCATAATATTTTAAATATCTTTATACTAAGTTATTTGCATATATATGTATAAATCTATTTAATATCTCCCTCTACATTTGTACAAATACAGTTTTACATCCACATGTATTCATTCTGTGTAACTGTACTTCACTCAGGTACTTTTCTCTAAAAACAATATTTCCATGTATATTATCTATATACTGTTTTTTTATTGATTATTTTCTCGTCTGAGTCAGATCAATAAAGTTTGATCTTAAACTTTCCTTGAGTGATTAGTTCACCTCCCACGTGAAAGCAGGGAGGGGGGTCTGCCCCCTGGTGGCAGCATCAGGCTGCAGCATCACCACGCAGCACATGGCAGCCATGTTTCCAAGGTCAGAGAATAAAGCTCCTGAATATCAACAGAAACTTCAGGTTTGGAGCTGAAGCCACTAGAAGAAGTTTGAATCATCTGTGAGCATCTTTCACTGATGACTCACTGAGATGAAGCCTCAGCGGCTCTCAGTCTCTCTCACTGTCACAAGGTCACTTTCAAACTTTACCCTCAAAATGTCCTGAGGAACTTTCACCTGGAGACTATTTCCCCCTCAGTGGAAAGTTGATTAAACATCAAACTACAGATCAGTCTGTGGACAGAGTTCAGCTGCAGGAGAACATCTCACTTTTCATTTCATATTTCAAAGTTTTATCTGAACCACTCGTTTGTCTGAAGCTGGAGAGATAATTGACTCTCCAGCAGTTTGATCCCTCACTGACACGTGAGCATGTAAAGTTAATATTCTGAGTATGAAGTTTATAAAACATAATCAAGTCAAACTCCAGCTCCTCTAACGTGCTGCTTGTCTCACCTGGTTCTGATCTGGGGCCTGTCTCACCTGCAGCCCTGCACCTGCTCGGCCCTTTAGTAGAGCGGGACCTGCCTCTGAGGATTATGGGAATTGTAGTCCTGAGTGTTTGCCTGAACTTCTAGCGACTCCCACTGAGGAACTGATGAATATTTAAAGTAGAGGAGGAAGAGGAGTCCTGCAGTTTCTCTCTTCTTCCTCCTGTTCTCTCGTTTCTTTTTATTCATTTTAATTTAAAGAGATTTAGCACAAACCTCAAAGTGAAATCAGAGGAACTGCAGAAGAAGAACAACTCTTCACCGACGCGTCTATAAATAATTCTGCTCTACGTCTCCTACAAGAGTTTCTGGAGGTTTTAAAAATCAAGGACAACCCACTGTGGCCTTTTCTCTTTCCGGAAATAGCTCGAGCTGCTCATTCATGTTCCATAAAGAAGAAGAAGAAGTCTGCAGCTTCCGAAATTACATTTGCATCAAAGGTCAAGTAATTAACTCCCTGCATGGAAAACACACAACCTCTCATGCATAGAGTCATCAGATGAACCAGGAGCGAATGATGACAGAATAAAACAAAAGAAAAGCAAAACCATGATTATATAGTTTGATATTATAAAACACTACAGTATTCATCAAAGTACTTATGGTACAAATCTCATGTGGGCGAAATGTCTAGAAAATAGAAAGCGTGTGTTGAAAGGGGGAAGCCCAGTCCCACCTCCCAGTGAGTCCCAGTGCACCAGCAGAGAAAGAACACCGTGTACCCTGGGCAGCACGAGGGGCTCCCAGTGCACGAACCAGTATAAGAATCTGCATTTAGAACGAACACGGCTCCCTCCTACCTACGAGCTGCTGGGACGTCTTGGTCCTGAGGTGCACGGCTGGAAAAGTGTCTGTAAGAGGGAAGCAGGGAAAGTGCGTGAGGAGCAAAGGGGCTTGGACGGGCTGCGGCGGAACGGGATCTCATTGGAAGGGGGTGTGTGGCTGCGCTGTATGGACATGCGTGTGCACGTGTGTGTACATGCGTGTGCACGTGTGTGCATGTGTGGACATGTGTGTACGTATGCACAGCCCAGGGCTGAAAGACAACGCGAGAGGAGGGGGAGCAGGGAAGGGGAGGGGAGGGGGAGGGGAGGGTTACCAGGGGAGGGGGGGGGGGGGGGTGAGGTAAGAATGAGAAGGACATTTGAGGCGTGAGAGCAACAGGCTGAGAAAAGAGAGAGAGAGAGAGAAAAGAGGAGGATGCCCTTTGTTTGAGTTTAGGGTTAAAGGGGGGGGGGGGGGGGGGGATATTTAACCTGTGTGTGTGTGTGTGTCTCTGGTTGTGGGTCTGTGTGTCGTCTGGAGAAAGGTCGACGTCTCAGGAGATAGAGCATGGGTCCTTCAGCCCCCCCCCCCCCCCATGTCCTTACCATGTGCAAACAGATAAGATCCTGAGGCTTTGTGCTGACTGTGCACACAGACACACAAACACACACTTTACTTTGTCAAGATTAAGCCTGCAGCAGAAACCAGTTTTTCTGACAGTGCAACATATTTGTGTGGGTGTGTGGGTCTGTGTGTGTGTGTGTGTGTGTGTGTCTGTGTGTGTAACGTTGACATCTCCCAGCAGATTCAAAGTCAGCCTGTAGGTCGTGGTGACACATGTGTGCTGCAGTGTGTGTGTACATTAACATGCTGGGTGCATCATGTGTGGAGCTGCCAGGAGGGGCCTTTACAGCAAAGGCTCATGGGTAATATTCAGGGTATGGGTGTCCACTGAGGGGCCTGATCCAACACACAGCACAGAATGTATAGATTACATAATGTCCTTTATCTTCTAGTGTTGTGAACACAGATCCTCTGTTGTGTGTGTGTGTGTGTGTTAACCCCTGCAAGCACACACACATCCATTGTGTTATTTTTATCCTTGAAAGTGGTGAAAGTCACATATGAAAAATTATAAAACTGCTCCATTTCAACATCAACATGAGACCAGAGGAGCAAAACAGGAAGTTTCAATATGTTCACTGGTGTGTGTCTGTGTGTGTGTGTGTGTGTGTCTGTATGGGATGTCACACGTGTGTAATGTGCACGTGCAGTGTGTGTACCATTTATTTGTAACTTCCTAAATATTTATCTTCTTTTCCTCCCTCTTTTCATTTGCAATCCCTCACATCTCCACCAGATGTCCTCACTGAGTCCCTGCCCCTGTCCATCACCTGTCAGATCTATGTGTTTGTGTGTGTGTGTGTGTGTGTGTGTGTGTGTGTTTGTGTGTGTGTGAGTGTGTGTGTGTGTGTGTGTGTGTGTGTGTCAGATGCATATTTAGTCTAAATTACCTTAAATATAAAGTTATACCACGAGGGAGCTCAGTTTGTGTGAAGAAGAGTTTTAACTTCAGTTATTTTCTACACATAAGGTTGAAATTAATCTAATTCTTAAATATAATAACACAGATCATAGAAGCAGGAGAATCATCTTTAACTTTGCACTGAATTAAGTCAGTCATGTGTATTTCGTACATTTCTAAAAGTTCTTATCTTTTATTTGAATTAGGATCTGAATTCATTATGTTTTACTTTGGAAGTTATTCTGATCTTCTGACTTCTTTAATGATTTAATGATGTTTTATCTTCATCTGGTTTTGACTCTTTTTCTTTCTTTACTTTAAATATTCTTTTAGTTTTGTGTTTGTGCTCTGAAGCTGTGTCATCATCAAAATGCTTCTATTTCCTATTTCCAATCTGTACATGAACGTTTCACTGTGTTTGAACCTGAGCTGTATAAATAAAGTTTATAATGATTGTTAGTAGAGTTTGTGTCTGTGGTGGTTTCATCTGGTTCTGGACCAGCGAGCGGAGCTGAGCCTCCTTCAGGTCTGTGACGCATCGTTCAACCTTCTGATGAGGAAGTTATTACAAAACACTGTGAACGTGTGTTTTATTCATCCACCTCATTAGGTCTGCAAGGAACGTTTTCCATGTACACACACACACACACACACACACACACACACACACACCTATGCATCCTGTTGCATTCATTCAAATCCCTCAGACCATGTTTCTCATTATGATCTGAACCAAACAATTAGCACAGCGTCACCTTGCTGCTATAAAACTGAGACAGGATTCAGCAGGAGGATGAAAACACGACGAGAGGCTCAGACCAAGAAGAAGAAGAAGAAGAAGAAGAAGAAGAAGAAGAAGAAGAAGAAGAAGAAGAAGAAGAGCGATGACTCACAGAAGAACCAGACTCTTCATCATGGGTGAGATCCGCTCGGCTCCTCCAGTTTATTTTGTCTATTTCAGGAAAAATCTAAAAGTTTCAGATCTTTTATAAACCATATTGATACTATATATCATTTTATACAATAATATTGTCTTTTGCACACTGTCTACATATTCTTACACTCATAGTATATTATATGATCTATTGTATAGTCGAATACTTATATTTTTACCTCTACTATATATCATATCATGTTATATCATACTCTTTGTATATTCTTTGTATATAATATTTATACATGTGTATATGTTATTATTATTATATTTACTATTATTATATATACTGTTGCTGCCATTATTACTATATACTGCTACTATACTGGTAGAATTACTATCATATATAAATATATATATTAGGTTATATTATATACTATATATACTGTACTATTTGTATATACTGTCTAACAATAACATTACCATCATATCATCAGTACTATTACCATCATCTTGCCACTGCACCTTAGCTACCTATTTATCTTGTGTTCCTGTTTTTTCTATTTTTTTTTTATTCTTTCTACCTCAATATTTTTTATTTTATTCTATTGTATTGTATTTTATTGTATTCAAATATACCTGCTGCTATGATGACTTAATTTCCCTTCGGGGATGAATAAAGTAATCTATCTATCTATCTTTTCTCTGTGCTGCAAGATAAAAAAAACTGTTGAACATTGAATATTTCTCAACAATTTGAGATTTGAGATATTTATATAGAGAAAGACCAATAACTTGATTCATACCAGCAAATATTTGCTGTATTAAGATGAAGAATATTGGTATTGACACGTGCAGCTTCTGACATGAACAGATATTTGCAGTAGATAAATAACAATTATATGTTATAAGTCATATAAAAATTGTCAGCCTCAGATATTATTCTTTCTATCACTGAGGATTTACCCTGAGAATAGTTTTTAAAACCAGGATTAATATCTTAATGTTAGAGGACAAATCAAAAAATCCAGAATTTCCTTTTTTCTGGTTGTTAAACCTTAAACTGTAGTGATTCAGTCTTTTATCAAACAAAAAGCATAAATAGTTGAATCTTCGTGATTCATCTGCTGTCGTGTGTTCAGATCCCGATGTTCACTCTGAACCTGTGTGTCCTCAGTGGTGTCCTACGTGATGACATCATGCGGCGCCGTCCCCATCAACGACCTGTTGGACCGAGCGTCACAGCGTTCAGACAAACTGCACTCGCTCAGCACCACACTGAGCCAGGAGCTGGTGAGTGTGTGTGTGTCTGTGTGTGTGTGTGTGTTTGTGTTACTTAAAGGTCACTTAAAAGGAGAAAAATCAAATCCCCAAAACCCTGTGATGTTACATTTGCAGGTGAAGACGTGTTTTAGGATTAAAGTTTAGACAAATAGAAATTCTCCAGATCGGCTCCAAGTGAGAAACACAAACTCCAGAAAAGTTTACAGACACGATTTTAACCTTCTTCCTCGGTCCCGCCCAGGACTCTCACTTCCCTCCGATTGGTCGGCTGATCTCGCCCCGCCCCTTGATGTGCCACACCTCCGCTCTGCAGACGCCCACCGACAAGACACAAGCTCTTCAAGTATCAGTAGGTTCCTGTTTGTGTGTTTGTGTGTTTGTCTGTTTGTCTGTTTTTGTGTTTTTGTGTTTGTTTGTCTGTTTGTGTGTTTGTCTTTTTGTGTGCTTGTCTGTTTGTCTGTTTGTCTGTTTGTGTGTTTGTCTGTTTGTCTGTTTCCTTGTTTGTGTGTTTGCTTGTGTGGTTGTCTGTTTGTCTGTTTTTGTGTCTGTGTGTTTGTGTGGTTGTCTGTTTGTCTGTTTGTCTGTTTGTCTGTTTGTGTTTTTGTCTGTTTGTCTGTTTGTGTGTTTGTGTGTTTGTCTGTTTGTGTGCTTGTCTGTTTGTCTGTTTCCTTGTTTTTGTGTTTGTTTGTCTGTTTGTTTGTTTGTCTGTTTGTGTGTTTGTCTTTTTGTGTGCTTGTCTGTTTGTCTGTTTGTCTGTTTGTGTGTTTGTCTGTTTGTCTGTTTCCTTGTTTGTGTGTTTGCTTGTGTGGTTGTCTGTTTGTCTGTTTTTGTGTCTGTGTGTTTGTGTGGTTGTCTGTTTGTCTGTTTGTGTTTTTTTCTGTTTGTCTGTTTGTGTGTTTGTGTGTTTGTCTGTTTGTGTGCTTGTCTGTTTGTCTGTTTCCTTGTTTGTGTGTTTGTGTGTTTGTGTGGTTGTGTGGTTGTCTGTTTGTCTGTTTGTCTGTTTGTGTGTTTATGTATTTGTCTGTTTGTCTGTTTGTCTGTTTGTCTGTTTGTGTGTTTGTCTGTTTGTCTGTCTGTTTGTCTGTTAGTCTGTTTGTCTGTTTGTGTGTTTGTCTGTTTGTCTGTCTGTCTGTCTGTTAGTCTGTTTGTGTGTTTGTCTGTTTCTCTCTTTCCTTGTTTGTCTGTTTGTCTGTCTGTTTGTCTGTTTGTGTGTTTGTCTGTTTGTGTGTTTGTCTGTTTCTCTGTTTCTCTCTTTCCTTGTTTGTCTGTCTCTCTGCCGCAGATCCAATCAAACGCTCAGTGTGTGTGTGTCTGTGTTGTGCAGGAGTCCGAGCTGCTGTCCCTGGCTCGCTCTCTGCTCCAGGCCTGGGACGACCCCCTGTCCGTCCTGTCCTCCTCGGCCGTCTCTCTGCCGCACCCGGCTCAGAGCAGCATCTTCAACAAGGTGCGCGAGCTGCAGGAGCATTCCAAGAACCTGTGGGACGGCCTGGACGTCCTCTCTGGGAAGGTAGGTGTCCCCGTCTGAGAGTCTGTGATCAGAGGAACTACAGGAGCTCACAGGGTCTCTCTCTCTCCCTCTCCCTCTCTCTCTCCCTCTCTCTCTCTCTCTCTCTCTCCCTCTCTCCCTCTCTCCCTCTCTCTCTCTCAGATGGGTGCAGCGGATCAGACCCTCTCCTTCCTGCCCTACATTGGCAACGACCTCGGCCAGGACAGGATTTCCAGACTGATCGACTTCCACTTCCTGTTGTCGTGCTTCCGACGGGACTCGCACAAGATCGACAGCTTCCTGAAGGTCCTGCGCTGCCGGGCCACGAACACGCAGCCTGAGACGTGCTGAGGGTTCGAGGCCCGAGTCCCAGGGGAGATTGACCCAAAGCTTCTGTTCCCTGTCAACTGTAGATTAGCTTCTTCTATCGATCTGCTGTCTGCTGCTCTATCTGCTAAGGGGGGGGGGGGGGGGCACAACACTGCACTGATCCAGTTCTAATGTAATCTCCATGAACAGATTCTACATGTGACCTAACAGAATCTGTAAAGAACACATTGAATTAATATATATTCAATAACAAAATGTTGTCTGGGCCTGAAAGAATCTACAAAAAAGAATCTGTGGCGACTTCGGGGAATAAACAGAAATGTTTCCGAGCGTCTTCAGATCCTTTATGTGACGTCTGAGATCCAGAACACGACAAAAATATGAATATGATTATTACAAACTGACCACGAAGCACAAAATTAACCAAAGTAATCAGTGATGAGTGAAGAGCCGTCCCTCAGAGTCCCAGGTGGAAGAGGCTCAGGGAGGATTCGACCTGCTGTCGGACCCGAGGACCACTCGTCCCCAGATGTCTCCAGATGTCCACGCTGAGGACACAGCTTCCTGCTTCTCACTGAGAATCACTGTTCAACTCTCCTGAAGACAAACTGCAGCACTTACTTTATTTTCCTCTGAGCATCGTGAAACACTTCTTCTGTATGTCAATAAAAAGCATCTCTTGCACACTCTGATTATTTGTTGTCTGTTGTTGTTGTTTTGATCAAGATCCAAAACTTTATTTAGACATTCGGATACACTTTCCTCCTTTTTTCTTTTAACTACTCTTTTTAACTTTTATTTTTTCTGAAACTAGTTTAAAACTTTGCTTTCAGATTCTATATAGTTGTGTGTGTTTTTATTGCCACTGCACAGAATCTTGAGTCTGTGTATGAAAGGTGATTTATAAATGAACCCTGGGCCCCACGGACCCCCCTGAGAGTTCCCTCCGGCCCTGCCGGAGGGTAACGGGTCCTCTGGGGCTTCAGATCCGCTCTGGAGGCCACTGCAGGCGGATCCACCGCCCGGAGAAACCCGACACCTGAGCGCCCCGTCCCGCTGCTCCCTGCCCGGCTCCGGCTCCCTGTCTGCGGCCTCCTCCTCCTCATGGAGAACCGGGAGGAGCCGGAGAGCTTCGAGGTTTCGGTCCAGCAGCTCAACGACCTGCTGACGGACCACAGAGGCTTGTTCACCCGGCCCAGCACCGACTGTGACCCGGTGCATCCCGGGATCTGCGTCGGTAACGAGTGAGTCTCTGGTTTCAGTGTTGATCCAACATGAATAATCCACAGATTCATAACCAGATATTAAACTGGATCATTTCTTTTACAATATTAACTTCTGTGATTCTTAAGAAGTTTTCCAACCACATGAGGAAAGAATGAAGAAAGAATTTGATCATCTGGGACATTGGATGAGGTTTTAAACAAAAGGTCTAAATCAAACTGATTCTGAGTCAGTTTGAACCGACAGGGACATTTAACATGAACTCCTGCTTCATCTCTTTATCTTTGTTTACTTCAGGAAGTCTTTACATCACATTCACACGGAGGCCGAGAGCTCAGCTCACTAGACAACAAGGACACACATGCACATAGAGACATGCTGCAAACTGCACAGGACTACATGTTCATCAGTGTGTTGGGTCCCTGGACACGTCCCTGGTGTTGTGTTGGTTCTGAGCAGCGTGTTTCTGTGTTGTGTTGTGTTGTGTTGAGCTCTCAGCCTCAGTACATCAGCCTCTTGATAACAAACTGAGCTGGGAGATTTCAAACTGCAGCAGTTTAAAGCTGGTGTCAACATCAGACCCAGGACGTCTTCTCATCATCTCCTGATCACTGGAAGCTTGAAAAGTCAGATTACTGTTGATGAACTGGTTTCCACAGGACTGGACTCAGTCCCAGCTCTTTACAGCTGATCCCCAGTAAGTGAGGTGTCCTGCAGGTCCTGAAGACCTGAACCCACCTGGACTCTGACGTGAGACGGTGTCTCCTCGTCTCTCCTTCTGTCCTCGCTGCTGCCTGGACGCCTGCACACACTTTGTGGAGGCGTGAAGTCACATTCAGAATTAGCTCCGTCTCTATTTTTAGCCGTCGACATCTAAGAGGCACGAGGAGCCGAGCGGGGGTTCGATTCCAGAGGGTCCCAGCGGAGCGTCTCTCCTCTGTACGACAGGAGACGTGAAGAAAGGAAAGATCTGATCTGTAATCTGAACCTGACACTTTGTCGAAGCCTAATTAGTGACGTTTGGAACTTTTACATTTACACTGAATTGATGTTCAGCTGGTTTAGAGTTAACTGGGTCACAGATCTCCTCACTGGTGGGAACGTTCAAACACCAGGAGACTGGTTTAACCACTGGTTTAGGTTG
The DNA here is from genome assembly GCF_947347685.1 of Pleuronectes platessa. Taxonomy (NCBI): domain Eukaryota; kingdom Metazoa; phylum Chordata; class Actinopteri; order Pleuronectiformes; family Pleuronectidae; genus Pleuronectes; species Pleuronectes platessa. The sequence continues at coordinate 23,663,951 of NC_070641.1, forward strand.
AAACAGATAGAAGAATGAATCACTTTATAACCATGTGAAGCATCATGAAACAAAATAATACAATAAATCAAACTTACACAGGGACTTTCACAACTTATGGATCCACTAAGTCAACAGATCATCTGAATTCATCAGAAATGAACAGATCATCTCTAAACACACCGATACGGAGTTTTTGGAACCTGCAGCTGATACACATTTATTTGCAGATAAATATTATTTATATCTGACTCCAGGTCAGTGGCGTGGAGCGTGACGCGGCTGAGGCGTCTGGGCGTCACCCACGTCCTGAACGCGGCGGAGGGGAACTCCTTCATGCACGTCAACACCAACGCAGAGTTCTACGCCGGCACCGGCTTCATCTACCACGGGATCCCGGCCAGCGACTTCGACCACTTCGACATCAGCGTTTACTTCGAGGAGGCGGCAGAGTTCATCGGGAAGGCGCTGGAGTACAACCATGGGAAAGGTCAGAGGTCGACAGAGCAGAGAGGAACTCGTGTTGCTGCTTGAGGCCCAACGAGTTGTGATTTAAAGATTCGTTGTGACTGGAACTCGATCATTTGTCTTTTTCTTTCCTCTGCAGGCAAAGTGTACGTTCACTGCAGGGAGGGCTACAGCCGCTCGCCCACCTTGGTCATCGCCTTCCTGATGCTTCGCCAGAACATGGACGTCCACACGGCCGTGGCCACGGTGCGGAGGAGGAGAGAGATCGGACCCAACGACGGCTTCCTGCTGCAGCTCTGTCGACTGAACCGGAGGCTGAGCGCCCAGCAGGAGACCTGGGACCAGTGAGGAGAGAAGAAACCAGCTCTCACTCACACACATCACTTCCTGCTTGAACCAGCTGCAGACGTGTGTTCTGGAAGTGAGGGCAGAGGACAACGATGAAGACGCAGGGGACATCGATGAAGACGCAGGGGACATCGATGAAGACGCAGGGGACAACGATGAAGATGCAGAGGACAACGATGAAGACGCAGGGGACAACGATGAAGACTTAGGGGACACCATGTGCTGATCCTACTTTCTTAAATGAGCTTGAGTGAAACGTCTTTTTATAAAACTCCTGCTGTTAGTTTTCGGGACAAAGTGAAAAGTCAAAGTAAACTTATAATAAGTTTCTCTTCAGTGGTTGTTTGGTTCAGTCGACACATTTTGCACAGTGTGTGTTTGCAGGTTTATATTGTAAAGCTTTGTACTGTGTATGTGTATCTGCAGGATGTGTACTTGTACTGTGCTTTGTACACAATGTGTATAACTCAGGCTGTGACTTGTGGTTGTGATGTCTTCAGTCACGTGAGAACCTCAGAAACTGCTGATTGTTGTTCCCGTGTTTTCACACGTTCAGTAATAAACGTCTAAGAGTTTCTCGTAAAATATGATTGAGGTTATGTTCCACACAAACTGAAACATCTGTAACATCTGTAACTGAACCTTTAACACCTGGTTGGACTGAGCAGTAACCACTTCGTCCTGTAGAGGGGGCAGTAGGACCACTGAAGCTGCTGCGAGGTTAAGCTCAGTGAACTAAAGTTAAAGTTTGAGACATAAAATACTGAATAATAAAGATTATTATGCACAAAAACGAACTTTACTGTTTATTATAACTTAACCTGACTCATTGATGTGTTGACTACACATTTAGATTATTGACAGATCCCAGAAACATCTATTTGTCGATCACATCCATAACAAACTCTGCATCCATTAAACCATCAAACCTTCCACCGCTCATTGTACCTGTCGTAACTTTTATTGTAAATTTATCTTTTGTATTCATTGAATATTTATTTTTAAAGTTCATCTGTTTGCACAATTTTTTATTTACTCATTTATAATCTTATCTTATTGATTTTTAAAACAATAAAACTCCTCAACACATTCTCATCACCTTCATAAGAACTGTTCTATCACCTCCTCTGATATTATTAGAATATTTAAATCTCTTTGACATTGTCGACGTCGTCCTCGAGGACAAAGTAAAACAAACTCCTCTGGTAACAGTCGTCCTCTGTCCCTGTAAATCCCATCATCCTGCCAGTGGCCCTGTAACATGCACCTCCTCCTCCTCCTCCAACCCGAGCACGTGTGTGTCTGTGTGTGTGTGTGTGTCCGTGTGTGTGTGCATTCCACAGGTCTAGGATTTTGAGCCTCCCTCCCTCTCTCAAGGTTTCACTCTACCTCCCTCGCCCTCTCATGTCTCTCTCTCTCTGCATGTGTGTGTCCTGCTCTGACACATGCAGTTGATGTGAGGACATGTGTGTGTTCAGCTCTCTTACATAACACCGCTCTGCATGAATGAATCCGGGGGGGGGGGGGGGGGGGGGGGGGAGTCATGTGTGTGGTGGGGGATGAATGAACCATGAAATATGAAACTATTCAAACCACTGGATCCGTTTTTAGACTCCCGGCCCTGAAGGTTCTGACGCTGCTCAAACCACATGAAGTCGATTTCAAACTCTGCTGCAGATTCCGACGCTTCCAGACTCGTGCACGAGGCGGAGCGGCCACATCCACATGAAGCTGCCGCTGAGAGCTGGAGCAATGGTCTCCATCTTAGTTCAACATGCGCTCATCAACGAGAACATCAGAGGAGCTGATTCCTGCTCCAAGGTCCAACTGTCTCCACATCAAAACACATTGAAATCAATTACATGCACATTAAATTCTGATCTGCACAAACTCACCGATCAGCTCCAGAAGGGAGGACTCGAACAAACGCTGGTGAAGGAACTTTGTTAGAACACAAAACCAACACACGGCTGCAGGAGGAAGAGACGAGAACTCAAACTGAGAAAATCAAAGAGTGAGAACTAAGAAAGAAACAGAACTGAAGTGAAGCCACAGGAGGGAAAACTGGAGGAGACTCAGCTGAGATACTGAATATTATGATCTTATTCTGGAAATCTTCTCCTCTAGATGTGATGTATAGATTATTCTCCTCTAGATGTGATGTATAGATTATTCTCCTCTATATGTGATGTATAGATTCCTCTCCTCTAGATGTGATGTATAGATTCATCTCCTCTAGATGTGATGTATAGATGCATCTCCTCTAGATGTGATGTATAGATTCCTCTCCTCTAGATGTGATGTATAGATTCATATCCTCTAGATGTGATGTATAGATTATTCTCCAGATGTGATGTATAGTTTCATCTCCTCTAGATGTGATGTATAGATTCATCTCCTCTAGATGTGATGTATAGATTCATCTCCTCTAGATGTGATGTATAGATTCATCTCCTCTCCTCTAGATGTGATGTATAGTTTCATCTCCTCTAGATGTGATGTATAGATTCATCTCCTCTCCTCTAGATGTGATGTATAGTTTCATCTCCTCTAGATGTGATGTATAGATTCATCTCCTCTAGATGTGATGTATAGATTCTTCTCCTCTATATGTGATGTATAGATTCCTCTCCTCTAGATGTGATGTATAGATTATTCTCCTCTAGATGTGATGTATAGATGCATCTCCTCTAGATGTGATGTATAGATTATTCTCCAGATGTGATGTATAGATTAATCTCCTCTAGATGTGATGTATAGATTCATCTCCTCTCCTCTAGATGTGATGTATAGATTATTCTTCTCTAGATGTGATGTATAGATTATTCTCCAGATGTGATGAATAGATTCATCTCCTCTAGATGTGATGAATAGATTCATCTCCTCTAGATGTGATGAATAGATTCATCTCCTCTAGATGTGATGTATATATTCTTCTCCTCTAGATGTGATGTATAGATTATTCTCCAGATGTGATGTATAGATTCATCTCCTCTAGATGTGATGTATAGATTCATCTCCTCTCCTCTAGATGTGATGTATAGATTCATCTCCTCTCCTGTAGATGTGATGTATAGATTCATCTCCTCTAGATGTGATGTATAGTTTCCTCTCATCTAGATGTGATGTATAGATTCATCTCCTCTCCTCTAGATGTGATGTATAGATTCTTCTCCTCTAGATGTGATGTATAGATTCATCTCCTCTAGATGTGATGTATAGATTCTTCTCCTCTAGATGTGATTTATAGATTCATCTCCTCTAGATGTGATGTATAGATTCTTCTCCTCTAGATGTGATGTATAGATTCATCTCCTCTAGATGTGACTCCTTGAGGCCTTGAAGGTCCTGGTTGTGTTTTACCAGGATCTCAGAATTCACTTGATAATTCCAACATTTTATGAAATCCGTTCATATGATCTTGAGTACGTTATTAAATTTAAATTATTATGAAATCAGAGCCAGAAATGTGTGTGTGTGTGTCTCTAGGAATCTAGAACATTATAAACAATAATGAAAACACACGTTTCTGTTGGAGCAGCTCGCTAGAAGCACTTTCCTTCAGCTGAGGGGAAAAATCTGTAATGGATGTCCTGCTCTGTCAATCACACACACACACACACACACACACATACACACGCACACACTCTCTCATACACAGTATCACACACGCACACACAGACACTCTCTCATACACACACACACTAACACACACTCACTATCATGTCAGTCTGCGACATGTCTGCTCTGTACCAGCTGTGTCCTCCTCTGTGTTTTGGTGGGGGGGCTGGGCAGCGAGGGGGCTTCTGATTGGTCGAGAGCAAAGCTGCTGACTGTTACATCACCTCCTCCCCAACAAACCCTAAAACACATTTGACATCGCCTCTCTAATAATTCAGTAGTTTGTTTCCAAATTTAGCAGAGGTGCATCGTGGGTAATCTGTTTAGCTCGTGCACGTGCTGCATAATAATTCATATTTAAATAAAGGAGATTTAAGGGGAACCAGTTGATGTGTGGAGATGTGTCACGGCTGTGGGATCACTGGTGTCAGTAACTTCCCTCACACAGGATCTACTGGTTTCATTAGAAACAGACTCATGACCCCAGATCAGCCACAGAGGAAACGGCGTGTGAGGATCCAGCCTCTCTCTTCTCTCTGCCGCTGACCTCTAATCAGATCCGACACTTGTATTCTCTTCTTCTAATTGCACATTTAACCGAACCCGACAGATGTTGGACCACGCGAGTCCCTTCAGGTGTGAGAGGTCAAGCATGAAGGTCGGAGTCCGGCTGTGTGAGCGTGTGTGAAGCTGAACACACACACTGAGTTATGTTGTGTTACTCTGGTGTGTTATTAAACTACAAACTAAAATACAACTTGATTTTGTCACGTGGCGACTTCTCTCCTCCTGACAATATCTCACTTTATGTTTGAACAATAAACTATAATGTAGTTTGTTCTTTTTCTAAAACTCTTCTTACAGGATGAAAGGGTTAAAATCATGCAGCTTGAAAACAGTGAACACATTCAAATCAATGCGTTTAACATTTGTCGTAAACGTTCATGTGAAATCCTCCAGATGCATCGAAGAGAAACAAAACTAATATTAATAAATGAGATAAACAGATGAAGCTGTTGAAACCATGTTAGTTCTTCCATGTTCACAGTGGAACTCGAACCTCGTACAATAACACAACGTTCATTTCGTTCTCTGGACAAAAAAAAAAAGCAAGTACACAAACTGATATCAAATAACTTTATAATGCTGAAAATGAATGTCACATAGCCACAAACACAAACAGCTCTGAGCCGTCGAGAGGCCGTTCTCTGATTGTGCCATGAATGATTTGTCACAGAAATCAAGACAAACAACAACTGTGCCCGATACAAACCCATGACCAGCATCATCGTTAACACAACGTCACACTCGAACCACATCTCACTCAGCTTTACATTCAACACTGTGCTGTGCCAACTGAACCACGGCTGCTTCGCAAGCAGGAAGTAGCCGTCTGCTCGTGCGGGGCCCTCACAGGACGTCTCTCAGATTTGGCGAATTGGGGCCGAGTCGTGTGCTTACTGCATAGGTCACTGTGGGGGGGGGGGGGGGGGGGGGGGGGGGCAACACATATTAACAAAGAGAGGACATTGTCATCTGGGACTCGTGGTCCTGGACTTTTTCTTTTTAAAGGCACATTTTACTGGCCTGTATTTAAGTTCAAGGGTCACAAATACAAGTGCACGTTTGCACTGGAGCAGATTTGGAGCTCGAGGAGGAGAAGGCCTCCTCGAGCAGGAGAAGGTCTCCTCGAGCAGGAGAAGGTCTCCTCGAGCAGGAGAAGGTCTCCTCGAACAGGAGAAGGCCCCCTCGAGCAGGAGAAGGCCCCCCTCGAGGAGGAGAAGGTCTCCTCGAGCAGGAGAAGGCCTCCTCGAGCAGGAGAAGGCCCCCTCGAGGAGGAGAAGGTCTCCTCGAGCAGGAGAAGGTCTCCTCGAGCAGGAGAAGGCCCCCTCGAGGAGGAGAAGGTCTCCTCCTCGAGGGGGCCTTCTCCTGCTCGAGGAGGAGAAGGTCTCCTCGAGGAGGAGAAGGCCTCCTCGAGGAGGAGAAGGCCTCCTCGAGGAGGCCTTCTCCTCCTCGAGCAGGAGAAGGTCTCCTCGAGCAGGAGAAGGTCTCCTCGAGCCGATTGGGAAGCAGCGCTCTTCGTGGCCTGCTGGAGCATTTTGTAATTTGAGCTTGCATTATTCATAATCCATTATTCACTTGGCCAAACGACTCAATGCACTTAAGTCCTGACGGAGCTTCAGGCCTCTCCGGGGTTTGTCAGGGCGGAACACACGTAGAGAAGGAATAAATATCTTCCAGCTGATGATACATACTCAAAGCTTGGCTTCATATTTCATGCGACCAGTTCCTTATAGATATAACAAAGTAAGTGCTTTCGTTTGCTAACTGATTTTTTTTTTTTTCTAGAGCCACAACATTGTCATTACAACCCGAACAGATCATTTAAGCATTTTCACCAATTTGATTCTACAATTTTACATCTTGACAGTTTATGTTTTTGTTTTTATTTTTGAATTCTAGGTCCCAGTCACACGTGCACGAAGGTGGAGCGAGCTTCACCGAAGCCGGAGCCAGGATGTGATTGGCTCGGTCACAGGAAGTGAACATTTCACCGAAGCCGGAGCCAGGATGTGATTGGCTGCGTCACAGGAAGTGAACGTTCCACTGAAGCCGGAGCCAGGATGTGATTGGCTCAAACACAGGAAGTGAACGTTTCACTGAGGCTGAAGCCAGGATGTGATTGGCTCAGTCACAGGAAGTGAGTTTCGCTGCTGAGACGCTCGTGCACGTGTGAGCCGGACCTTCATTTCAGGGAAGTGGAGACTTTGGTCAGGAGCTACGAACTGAACCGCTCTGACGGAACCTCCCCCAGCTTCTGATCCAACATGGAGCAAAGTGCTGCCTCCATGTTGGGCCGACCACTGGTGGAGTTCTGTGCTTGAGACTGACCACCCCCCCCCCCTCCCTTACTCTGGCACAAAGCAGTGATGAGGTATGAAAAGTTGTATGAATCTCTTATTTTTTGGTTTAGATTTTCTGATCTTTTCATCGTGTTACTTGATGTCGCTCCTTCTCGTATGTTTGAAGGCGTGTCTGTCATCACAAGCAATATTCTGTCACAACACTGATATTAATATATGGCAGATTTATATATCGCAGATGAGCCTGGTCCCAGATCAGGAAGTGGGTGTTTTTTTTGTCTTTTCTTTTTTGATTGACCCCAGATCAGGTGGACGAGCAAATGCTCAGCGTAGAAAGTGATACAGCCCAAGCAAGTGTGGAAGCAGGAGCCAGGTTCGATTCCCGTTCAGTTCACTCATCCATGTTTATCTAACTGGTTTACGACTGGTTAGAGTGGAAGTGTCAGAAACGGCTGAAAGTTAGTAACCGTAGAAATTAACTGGAGTGATTGGTCGTGTTGTTGTGGATAAACAACATTTCCCTCATAAGTATCGACCAAAAGATGAAATATAGAAACATTTAAGTTAATTTTCCATTGTCAAAATTATTATTCATACGTCGTCTTTCACAGCTTTAACAGCTTAAATCTACGAGAGCTTCTGATCCTTGTCATGTGTATTTAAAACACACACACCGCTGAGCTCGAGACTCATCAGATAAACTGGGATGTGACCAATGGGCCTGATGTAATTTGAATTGCGTCATGTGACCGTGTGAAGGAGCAATGAGCTGAACTGAACGTGAGCCGAACCCGGACCTCGGTGACGTTTGAGCACAAGCTACCACTGCACCGACGATGGTCTGAAAGTGCATGAACAGCCATTATCTCACAGTAAAGCATCAACACAGATAGACATTCACTTACCAAGAAAATCAGATGCAACTTAATAATGACATCAAAGAATAATCATTGAAAAGAAAACAGCTTTTTCACTTCGTCTCTTGCTTTTCAGTCTTTTTCAAACCGACTCGTCGGCAGCGGCCTGTCACACGACCGGAGTTTTTAACTCCACCCGCAAACTCATCCATCCCAGAATAAGCAGAACAACGAACACTTGGTGCACAACGAAAGCAACAACAACAACAACATCAAAAACAACATGAGTGTCATCAATTGTACAATGTCAGTATTTTACATTCCACATGTGGACATATTGCTGCATGGGATTGTCGTCTTTCTCCACCAAGAGTGTTAGCATCAGTTAGGTGTGTGTGTGTGTGTTTGTGTGTGTGTGTGTGTGTGTGTTTGTGGGGAAGGGGTTAAGGGTAGCACATTACTAAGAGGTCAGAGTGAAGTCGATGGAGGAGGATGTCAGGAGAGTGGAATGGGAGCGCTCGGGGGACGGGAATGAGGCTGGAGGACGGGGAGAAGAGATGCGTCCCCTGGATCAGTAAGAAAAGTAGTTCTCCTAGTTTTATTAGACGAGTTGCATGAGAGCGGAACTTCCTCAGAGTATCTGTCAGAGTTCTTTGTGCCATGTTGCAGCGGCAGAGCTTAGTGTGAAGTTCACATTGAGTTCAGTGTAAACGTAACGTTAACTTTAAACTGAGAGAAGGAGGAGAGGAAACACAATTCTGTGGTCGCTGTGCGGAGAAGACGGAGACTTGATCGCTTTGTTTTTTTTTGCACTTCGCGGAGGAAGTGTGGAAAGTGACGGGGTCGTGATGCAGAACGCAACATTCCAAAAAGTCCCTGTGGCTCTTCTGCCTGCAGAGCTGCGTCCTGCACCCCCCAGGCCGGTTGTTTCATATTGCAGGAAACGAGAGAGAGAAGGTTTCAGAACTCCTTCTCTGGACGTGAAGCGTGAACGTGAGAACGAGGACTCACGTCTGAAGTCGGGTGCAGAACCTCGAGCTGTTGCAGCAATCACAACAAATCAAGATTCCTGCACAAACCAAACCTTTAGATCCGGTCACGGTTAAACCTGATAGTGTCGGTTGGTGTGAGTGAAGAAGATGTGAGTGGTTTGCCTGCTGTCTGAACATAGCATCAGGATGTCCAGTTAAAATGGCTTTTTGGTGAGGAGGATGGTCTCGGACTACTGGTCTGTCTCTCTGCTATGCTGGTGCAACTAATCATAGCTGAAGGCAGTGTGCTCTGTGGTGCTGGTGTGGTTTTTTTTTTTTTAAGGACAGCGGGAGGATTTCTCCGTTGATCATTTGGCTGAGAAAGAGAGAGAGAGAGAGAGAGAGAGAGAGAGAGACAGACGGAGAGAGGCTGTGCTTCCAGCTCAAATCCAGACGTCACCTCGTGCAGCTTCACGTGGACCAGAGTCTCAACACTTTACTTTTTAAGCTTCCTCTTGTGCTCTATGAGGTGAACTGGAGGTAAGCGGGGGGGGGGGGGGGGGGGGGGGGGGGGGGGGCAAACAGCTGAAAACTACTCATGAGGTTGTTTTACAGACGGAGCTCGTTCTCCCTCTGCTGCTCGGCCGAGTCCCCGTTTGAGCTGGAAGCTTGAAACAGCACAGTCACCTTCATATATATATATATATATGTATATCTGTATCATATATATATTAAATATATACACACACATACATGTGTATTCTATCTGTTATCTATAAACTGTATATTTGCATTACTAACCTCTGTGAGGCACATCGACGTGTCGGGATTACTGAGCCAGCGGTTCCCTGTCTGAGCCATGACCCGGTTGCAGCATGGCTTCATTCACAGTGATAGTGAGCAGAGTACGAACACAGCAGACCTGGAGTCAGTGGAGACTCTACTGCTCCGTGCTGTGTGTGTGTCTGTGTGTGTGTGTGTGTGTTTATATCCCTGTATAATCAGCGCTCACAGTTCTATTTGAATACCCTGCAACAAAGATGAGTAA
>NC_070641.1:23674306-23707129 GCF_947347685.1 Pleuronectes platessa
AACAGAAACTTCAGGTTTGGAGCTGAAGCCACTAGAAGAAGTTTGAATCATCTGTGATCATCGTTCACTGATGACTCACTGAGATGAAGCCTCATCTGCTCTGAGTCTCTCTCACTGTCACAAGGTCACTTTCAAACTTTACCCTCAAAATGTCCTGAGGAACTTTCACCTGGAGACTATTTCCCCCTCAGTGGAAAGTTGATTAAACATCAAACTACAGATCGGTCTGTGGACAGAGTTCAGCTGCAGGAGAACATCTCACTTTTCATTTCACATTTTTAAAGTTGTATCTGAACCACTCGTTTGTCTGAAGCTGGAGAGATAATTGACTCTCCAGCAGTTTGATCCCTCACTGACACGTGAGCATGTTAAGTTAATATTCTGAGTATGAAGTTTATAAAACATAATCAAGTCAAACTCCAGCTCCTCTAACGTGCTGCTTGTCTCACCTGGTTCTGATCTGGGGCCTGTCTCACCTGCAGCCCTGCACCTGCTCGGCCCTTTAGTAGAGCGGGACCTGCCTCTGAGGATTATGGGAATTGTAGTCCTGAGTGTTTGCCTGAACTTCTAGCGACTCCCACTGAGGAACTGATGCATATTTAAAGTAGAGGAGGAAGAGGAGTCCTGCAGGTTCTCTCTTCTTCCTCCTGTTCTCTCGTTCTTTTTATTCATTTTAATTTAAAGAGATTTAGCACAAACCTCAAAGTGAAATCAGAGGAACTGCAGAAGAAGAACAACTCTTCACCGACGCGTCTATAAATAATTCTGCTCTACGTCTCCTACAAGAGTTCCTGGAGGTTTTAAAAATCAAGGACAACCCACTGTGGCCTTTTCTCTTTCCGGAAATAGCTCGAGCTGCTCATTCATGTTCCATAAAGAAGAAGAAGAAGTCTGCAGCTTCCGAAATTACATTTGCATCAAAGGTCAAGTAATTAACTCCCTGCATGGAAAACACACAACCTCTCATGCATAGAGTCATCAGATGAACCGGGAGCGAATGATGACAGAATAAAACAAAAGAAAAGCAAAACCATGATTATATAGTTTGATATTATAAAACACTACAGTATTCATCAAAGTACTTATGGTACAAATCTCATGTGGGCGAAATGTCTAGAAAATAGAAAGCGTGTGTTGAAAGGGGAAGCCCAGTCCCACCTCCCAGTGAGTCCCAGTGCACCAGCAGAGAAAGAACACCGTGTACCCTGGGCAGCACGAGGGGCTCCCAGTGCACGAACCAGTATAAGAATCTGCATTTACAACGAACACGGCTCCCTCCTACCTACGAGCTGCTGGGACGTCTTGGTCCTGAGGTGGACGGCTGGAAAAGTGTCTCTAAGAGCGAAGCAGGGAAGGTGCGTGAGGAGCAAAGGGGCTTGGACGGGCTGCGGCGGAACGGGATCTCATTGGAAGGGGGTGTGGGGCTGCGCTGTATGGACATGCGTGTGCATGTGTGGACATGCGTGTGCACGTGTGTGCATGTGTGGACATGTGTGTACGTATGCACAGCCCAGGGCTGAAAGACAACGCGAGAGGAGGGGAGGGGGAGCAGGGAAGGGAAGGGGGGGCGGGGGGAGAGCAGGGGAGAGTGGGGGGGGGGGGTGAGGTAAGAATGAGAAGGACGTTTGAGGCGTGAGAGCAACAGGCTGAGAAAAGAGAGAGAGAGAGAGAGAAAAGAGGAGGATGCCCTTTGTTTGAGTTTAGGGTTAAAGGGGGGGGGGGGGGGGGTGACATATTTAACCTGTGTGTGTGTGTGTGTGCGTGTGTGTGTGTGTGTGTGTGTGTGTGTGTGTGTGTGTCTCTGGTTGTGGGTCTGTGTGTCGTCTGGAGAAAGGTCGACGTCTCAGGAGATAGAACATGGGTCCTTCAGCCCCCCCCCCCCCCCCCCCCCATGTCCTTACCATGTGCACACAGATAAGATCCTGAGGCTTTGTGCTGACTGTGCACATAGACACACAAACACACACTTTACTTTGTCAAGATTAAGCCTGCAGCAGAAACCAGTTTTTCTGACAGTGCAACATATTTGTGTGGGTCTGTGGGTCTGTGTGTGTGTGTGTGTGTGTGTGGGTCTGTGTGTGTAACATTGACATCTCCCTGCAGATTCAAAGTCAGCCTGTAGGTCGTGGTGACACATGTGTGCTGCAGTGTGTGTGTACATTAACATGCTGGGTGCATCATGTGTGGAGCTGCCAGGAGGGGCCTTTACAGCAAAGGCTCATGGGTAATATTCAGGGTATGGGTGTCCACTGAGGGGCCTGATCCAACACACAGCACAGAATGTATAGATTACATAATGTCCTTTATCTTCTAGTGTTGTGAACACAGATCCTCTGTTGTGGGTGTGGGTGGGTGTGTGTAACCCTGCAAGCACACACACATCCATTGTGTTATTTTTATCCTTTAAAGTGGTGAAAAAGTCACATGTGAAAAAACATATTATAAAACTGCTGCATTTCAACATCAACATGAGACCAGAGGAGCAAAACAGGAAGTTTCAATATGTTCACTGGTGTGTGTCTGTGTGTGTGTCTGTATGGGATGTCACACGTGTGTAATGTGCACGTGCAGTGTGTGTCCCAGTTGTTTGTAACTTCCTAAATATTTATCTTCTTTTCCTCCCTCTTTTCATTTGCAATCCCTCACATGTCCACCAGATGTCCTCACTGAGTCCCTGCCCCTGTCCATCACCTGTCAGATCTGTGTGTGTGTGTGTGTGTGTGTGTGTGTGTGTGTGTGTGTGTGTGTGTGTGTGTGTGTGTGTGTGTGTGTGTGTGTGTGTGTGTGTGTGTGTGTGTGTGTGTGTGTGTGTCAGATGCATATTTAGTCTAAATTACCTTAAATATAAAGTTATACCACGAGGGAGCTCAGTTTGTGTGAAGAGAGTTTTAACTTCAGTTATTTTCTACACATCAGGTTGAAATTAATCTAATTCTTAAATATAATAACACAGATCATAGAAGCAGGAGAATCATCTTTAACTTTGCACTGAATTAAGTCAGTCTTGTTTATTTCGTACATTTCTAAAAGTTCTTATCTTTTATTTGAATTAGGATCTGAATTCATTATGTTTTACTTTGGAAGTTATTCTGATCTTCTGACTTCTTTAATGATTTAATGATGTTTTATCTTCATCTGGTTTTGACTCTTTTTCTTTCTTTACTTTAAATATTCTTTTAGTTTTGTGTTTGTGCTCTGAAGCTGTGTCATCATCAAAATGCTTCTGTTTCCTATCTGAACATGAACGTTTCACAGTGTTTGAACCTGAGCTGTATAAATAAAGTTTATAATGATTGTTAGTAAAGTTTGTGTCTGTGGTGGTTTCATCTGGTTCTGGACCAGCGAGCGGAGCCGAGCCTCCTTCAGGTCTGAGAGCCGAGCGACAGCTGAAGCTTCAGGTCTGTGACGCATCGTTCAACCTTCTGATGAGGAAGTTATTACAAAACACTGTGAACGTGTGTTTTATTCATCCACCTCATTAGGTCTGCAAGGAACGTTTTCCATGTACACACACACACACACACACACACACACACACACACACACACACACACACACACACACACACACACACACACCTATGCGTCCTGTTGCATTCATTCAAATCCCTCAGACCATGTTTCTCATTATGATCTGAACCAAACAATTAGCACAGCGTCACCTTGCTGCTATAAAACTGAGACAGGATTCAGCAGGAGGATGAAAACACGACGAGAGGCTCAGACCAAGAAGAAGAAGAAGAAGAAGAAGAAGAAGAAGAAGAAGAAGACAAGGACGAAGACGAAGACGAAGAGCGATGACTCACAGAAGAACCAGACTCTTCATCATGGGTGAGATCCGCTCGGCTCCTCCAGTTTATTTTGTCTATTTCAGGAAAAATCTAAAAGTTTCAGATCTTTTATAAACCATATTGATACTATATATCATTTTATACAATAATATTGTCTTTTGCACACTGTCTACATATTCTTACACTCATAGTATATTATATGATCTATTGTATAGTCGAATACTTATATTTTTACCTCTACTATATATCATATCATGTTATATCATACTCTTTGTATATTCTTTGTATATAATATTTATACATGTGTATATGTTATTATTATTATATTTACTATTATTATATATACTGTTGCTGCCATTATTACTATATACTGCTACTATACTGGTAGAATTACTATCATATATAAATATATATATTAGGTTATATTATATACTATATATACTGTACTATTTGTATATACTGTCTAACAATAACATTACCATCATATCATCAGTACTATTACCATCATCTTGCCACTGCACCTTATCTACCTATTTATCTTGTGTTCCTGTTTTTTCTATTTTTTTTTTATTCTTTCTACCTCAATATTTTTTATTTTATTCTATTGTATTGTATTTTATTGTATTCAAATATACCTGCTGCTATGATGACTTAATTTCCCTTCGGGGATGAATAAAGTAATCTATCTATCTTTTCTCTGTGCTGCAAGATAAAAAAAACTGTTGAACATTGAATATTTCTCAACAATTTGAGATTTGAGATATTTATATAGAGAAAGACCAATAACTTGATTCATACCAGCAGATATTTGCTGTATTAAGATGAAGAATATTGGTATTGACACGTGCAGCTTCTGACATGAACAGATATTTGCAGTAGATAAATAACAATTATATGTTATAAGTCATATAAAAATTGTCAGCCTCAGATATTATTCTTTCTATCACTGAGGATTTACCCTGAGAATAATTTTTAAAACCAGGATTAATATCTTAATGTTAGAGGACAAATCAAAAATCCAGAATTTCCTATTTTCTGGTTGTTAAACTTTAAACTGCAGTGATTCTGTCTTTTATCAAACAAAAAGCATAAATAGTTGAATCTTCGTGATTCATCTGCTGTGGTGTGTTCAGATCCCGATGTTCACAAACTGAACCTGTGTGTCCTCAGTGGTGTCCTACGTGATGACATCATGCGGCGCCGTCCCCATCAACGACCTGTTGGACCGAGCGTCACAGCGTTCAGACAAACTGCACTTGCTCAGCACCACACTGAGCCAGGAGCTGGTGAGTGTGTGTGTGTCTGTGTGTGTGTGTGTGTGTGTGTGTTACCTAAAGGTCACTTAAAGGGAGAAAAATCAAATCCCCAAAACCCTGTGATGTTACATTTGCAGGTGAAGACGTGTTTAGGATGAAAGTTTAGACAAATAGAAATTCTCCAGATCGGCTCCAAGTGAGAAACACAAACTCCAGAAAAGTTTACACACACGATTTTAACCTTCTCCTCGGTCCCGCCCAGGACTCTCACTTCCCTCCGATTGGTCGGCTGATCTCGCCCCGCCCCTCGATGTGCCACACCTCCGCCCTGCAGACGCCCACCGACAAGACACAAGCTCTTCAAGTATCTGTAGGTTCCTGTTTGTGTGTTTGTGTGTTTGTCTGTTTCCTTGTTTGTGTGTTTGCTTGTGTGGTTGTCTGTTTGTCTGTTTTTGTGTCTGTGTGTTTGTGTGGTTGTCTGTTTGTCTGTTTGTGTGTTTTTGTCTGTTTGTCTGTTTGTCTGTTTGTGTGTTTGTGTGTTTGTCTGTTTGTGTGCTTGTCTGTTTGTCTGTTTCCTTGTTTGTGTGTTTGTGTGTTTGTGTGGTTGTGTGGTTGTCTGTTTGTCTGTTTGTCTGTTTGTGTGTTTGTGTATTTGTCTGTTTGTCTGTTTGTCTGTTTGTCTGTTAGTCTGTTTGTGTGTTTGTGTGGTTGTCTGTTTGTGTGTTTTTCTGTTTGTCTGTCTGTTTGTCTGTTAGTCTGTTTGTGTGTTTGTCTGTTTCTCTGTTTCCTTGGTTGTGTGTCTCTCTGCAGCAGATCCAATCAAACGCTCAGTGTGTGTGTGTCTGTGTTGTGCAGGAGTCCGAGCTGCTGTCCCTGGCTCGCTCTCTGCTCCAGGCCTGGGACGACCCCCTGTCCGTCCTGTCCTCCTCGGCCGTCTCTCTGCCGCACCCGGCTCAGAGCAGCATCTTCAACAAGGTGCGCGAGCTGCAGGAGCATTCCAAGAACCTGTGGGACGGCCTGGACGTCCTCTCTGGGAAGGTAGGTGTCCCCGTCTGAGAGCATGTGATCAGAGGAACTACAGGAGCTCACAGGGTCTCTCTCTCTCCCTCTCTCTCTCTCTCTCCCTCTCTCTCCCTCTCTCTCTCTCAGATGGGTGCAGCGGATCAGACCCTCTCCTTCCTGCCCTACATTGGCAACGACCTCGGCCAGGACAGGATTTCCAGACTGATCGACTTCCACTTCCTGTTGTCCTGCTTCCGACGGGACTCGCACAAGATCGACAGCTTCCTGAAGGTCCTGCGCTGCCGGGCCACGAACACGCAGCCCGAGACGTGCTGAGGGTTCGAGGCCCGAGTCCCAGGGGAGATTGACCCAAAGCTTCTGTTCCCTGTCAACTGTAGATTAGCTTGTTCTATCGATCTGCTGTCTGCTGCGCTATCTGCTAAGGGGGGGGGGGGGGGGTGCACAACACTCCACTGATCCAATTCTAATGTAATCTCCATAAACAGATTCTACATGCGACCTAACAGAATCTGTAAAGAACACGTTGAATTAATACATATTCAATAACAAAATGTTGTCTGGGCCTGAAAGAATCTACAAAAAAGAATCTGTGGCGACTTTGGGAATAAACAGAAATGTTTCTGAGCGTCTTCAGATCCTTTATGTGACGTCTGAGATCCAGAACACGACAAAAATATGAATATGATTATTACAAACTGGGCTCGAAGCAGAAAATTAACCAAAACAATCAGTGATGAGTGAAGAGCCGTCCCTCAGAGTCCCAGGTGGAAGAGGTTCAGGGAGGATTCGGTCGGCTGTCGGACCCGAGGACCACTCGTCCCCAGATGTCTCCAGATGTCCACGCTGAGGACACAGCTTCCTGCTTCTCACTGAGAATCACTGTTCAACTCTCCTGAAGACAAACTGCAGCACTTACTTTATTTTCCTCTGAGCATCGTCCACTGAAACACTTCTTCTGTATGTCAATAAAAAGCATCTCTTGTACACTCTGATTATTTGTTGTCTGTTGTTGTTGTTTTGATCAAGATCCAAAACTTTATTTAGACATTCGGATACACTTTCCTCCTTTTTTCTTTTAACTACTCTTTTTAACTTTTATTTTTTCTGAAACTAGTTTAAAACTTTGCTCTCAGATTCACGTCTGTCTGGGTTTTTATTGCCACTGCACAGAATCTTGAGTCTGTGTATGAAAGGTGCTTTATAAATGAACCCTGGGCCCCACGCACCCCCCTGAGAGTTAGGTGCGGCCCTGCCGGAGGGTAACGGGTCCTCTGGGGCTTCAGATCCGCTCTGGAGGCCACTGCAGGCGGATCCACCGCCCGGAGAACCCGACACCTGAGCGCCCCGTCCCGCCGCTCCCTGCCCGGCTCCGGCTCCCTGTCTCCGGCCTCCTCCTCCTCATGGAGAACCGGGAGGAGCCGGAGAGCTTCGAGGTTTCGGTCCAGCAGCTCAACGACCTGCTGACGGATCACAGAGGCTTGTTCACCCGGCCCAGCACCGACTGTGACCCGGTGCATCCCGGGATCTGCGTCGGTAACGAGTGAGTCTCTGGTTTCAGTGTCTGTTGATCCAACATGAACAATCCACAGATTCATAATCAGATATTAAACTGGATCATTTCTTTTACAATATTAACTTCTGTGATTCTTAAGAAGTTTTCCAACCACATGAAGAAAGAATGAAGATAGAATTTGATCATCTGGGACATTGGATGAGGTTTTAAACAAAAGGTCTAAATCAAACTGATTCTGAGTCAGTTTGAACCGACAGGGACATTTAACATGAACTCCTGCTTCATCTCTTTATCTTTATTTACTTCAGGTCTTTACATCACATTCACACGGAGGCCGAGAGCTCAACTCACTAGACAACAAGTACACACATGCACATAGAGACGTGCTGCAAACTGCACAGAACTACATGTTCATCAGTGTGTTGGGTCCGTGGACACGTCCCTGGTGTTGTGTTGGTTCTGAGCAGCGTGTGTCTGTGTTGTGTTGTGTTGTGTTGAGCTCTCAGCCTCTTGATAACAAACTGAGCTGGGAGACTTCAATCTGCAGCAGTATAAAGCTGGTGTCAACATCAGTGAGCTTCAGTAGAGACGACAGACGCAGGACAACAGACGCAGAACGTCTTCTCATCATCTCCTGATCAGTGGAAGCTTGAAAAGGCAGATTACTGTTGATGAACTGGTTTTTCCACAGGACTGGACTCAGTCCCAGCTCTTTACAGCTGATCCCCAGTAAGTGAGGTGTCCTGCAGGTCCTGAAGACCCGAACCCACCTGGACTCTGACGTGAGACGGTGTCTCCTCGTCTCTCCTTCTGTCCTCGCTGCTGCCTGGACGCCTGCACACACTTTGTGGAGGCGTGAAGTCACATTCAGAATTAGCTCCGTCTCTATTTTTAGCCGTCGACATCTAAGAGGCACGAGGAGCCGAGCGGGGGTTCGATTCCAGAGGGTCCCAGCGGAGCGTCTCTCTTCTGTACGACAGGAGACGTGAAGAAAGGAAAAATCTGATCTGTAACCTTTGTTGAAGCCTAATTAGTGAATTGATGTTCAGCTGGTTTAACTGGGGTCACAGATCTCCTCACTGGTGGGAACGTTCAAACACCAGGAGACTGGTTCAACCACTGGTTTAGGTTGAAACAGATGGAAGAAAGAATCACTTTATAACCATGTGAAGCATCATGAAACAAAATAATACAATAAATCAAACTTACACAGGGACTTTCACAACTTATGGATCCACTAAGTCAACAGATCATCTGAATTCATCAGAAATGAACAGATCACCTCTAAACACACCGATACAGAGTTTTTGGAACCTGCAGCTGATACACATTTATTTGCAGATAAATATTATTTATATCTGACTCCAGGTCAGTGGCGTGGAGCGTGACGCGGCTGAGGCGTCTGGGCGTCACCCACGTCCTGAACGCGGCCGAGGGGAACTCCTTCATGCACGTCAACACCAACGCAGAGTTCTACGCCGGCACCGGCTTCATCTACCACGGGATCCCGGCCAGCGACTTCGACCACTTCGACATCAGCGTTTACTTCGAGGAGGCGGCAGAGTTCATCGGGAAGGCGCTGGAGTACAACCATGGGAAAGGTCAGAGGTCGACAGAGCAGAGAGGAACTCGTGTTGCTGCTTGAGGCCCAACGAATTGTGATTTAAAGATTCGTTGTGACTGGAACTGGATCATTTGTCTTTTTCTTTCCTCTGCAGGCAAAGTGTACGTTCACTGCAGGGAGGGCTACAGCCGCTCGCCCACCTTGGTCATCGCCTTCCTGATGCTTCGCCAGAACATGGACGTCCACACGGCCGTGGCCACGGTGCGGAGGAAGAGAGAGATCGGACCCAACGACGGCTTCCTGCTGCAGCTCTGTCGACTGAACCGGAGGCTGAGCGCCCAGCAGGAGACCTGGGACCAGTGAGGAGAGAAGAAACCAGCGCTCACTCACACACATCACTTCCTGCTTGAACCAGCTGCAGATACGTGCTCTGGATGTGAGGGCACAGGACATCGATGAAGACGCAGGGGACAACGATGAAGACGCAGGGGACATCGATGAAGACGCAGAGGACAACGATGAAGACGCAGAGGACATCGATGAAGACGCAGAGGACAACGATGAAGACGCAGGGGACATCGATGAAGACGCAGGGGACAACAATGAAGACGCAGGGGACATCGATGAAGACGCAGGGGACATCGATGAAGACGCAGGGGACATCGATGAAGACGCAGGGGACAACGATGAAGATGCAGAGGACATTGATGAAGACGCAGAGGACAACGATGAAGACGCAGGGGACAACGATGAAGACTCAGGTGACACCATGTGCTGATCGTACTTTCTTAAATGAGCTTGAGTGAGACGTCTTTTTATAAAACTCCTGCTGTCAGTTGTCGGGACAAAGTGAAAAGTCAAAGTAAACTTATAATAAGTTTCTCTTCAGTGGTTGTTTGGTTCAGTCGACACATTTGCACAGTGTGTGTTTGCAGGTTTATATTGTAAAGCTTTGTCCTGTTGTTTATGTGTATCTGCAGGATGTGTACTTGTACTGTGCTTTGTACACAATGTGTATAACTCAGGCTGTGACTTGTGGTTGTGATGTCTTCAGTCACGTGAGAACCTCAGAAACTGCTGATTGTTGTTCCCGTGTTTTCACACGTTCAGTAATAAACGTCTAAGAGTTTCTTGTAAAATATGATTTAGGTTATGTTCCACACAAACTGAAACATCTGTAACATCTGTAACTGAACCTTTAACACCTGGTTGGACTGAGCAGTACCCACTTCGTCCTGTAGAGGGGGCAGTAGGACCACTGAAGCTGCTGCGAGGTTAAGATCAGTGAACTAAAGTTAAAGTTTGAGACATCAAATACTGAATAATAAAGATTATTATGCACAGAAGCGAACTTTACTGTTTAGTATAATTTAACCTGACTCGTTGATGTGTTGACTACACATTTAGATTATTGACAGATCCCAGAAACATCTATTTATCGATCACATCCATAACAAACTCTGCAGCCATTAAACCATCAAACCTTCCAGCGCTCATTGTACCTGTTGTGACTTTTACTGTGAATTTATCTTTTGTATTCATTGAACATTTATTTTTAAAGTTCATCTGTTTGCATTACTTTTTATTTACTCATTTATAATCTTATCTTATTGATTTAAAATCAATAAAACTCCTCAACACATTCTCATCACCTTCATAAGAACTGTTCTATCACCTCCTCTGATATTATTAGAATATTTAAATCTCTTTGACATTGTCGACGTCCTTGAGGACAAAGTAAAACAAACTCCTCTGGTAACAGTCGTCCTCTGTCCCTGTAAATCCCATCATCCTGCCAGTGGCCCTGTAACATGCACCTCCTCCTCCTCCTCCAACCCGAGCACGTGTGTGTCTGTGTGTGTGTGTGTGTGTGTGTGTCTGTGCATTCCACAGGTCTAGGATTTTGAGCCTCACTCCCTCTCTCAAGGTTTCACTCTACCTCCCTCGCCCTCTCATGTCTCTCTCTCTCTGCATGTGTGTGTCCTGCTCTGACACATGCAGTTGAATTGAGGACATGTGTGTGTTCAGCTCTCTTACATAACACCGCTCTGCATGAATGAATCCGGGGGGGGGGGGGGGGGGGGGGGGGTCATGTGTGTGGTGGGGGATGAATGAACCATGAAATATGAAACTATTCAAACCACTGGATCCGTTTTTAGACTCCCGGCCCTGAAGGTTCTGACGCTGCTCAAACCACATGAAGTCGATTTCAAACTCTGCTGCAGATTCCAACGCTTCCAGACTCGTGCACGAGGCGGAGCGGCCACATCCACATGAAGCTGCTGCTGAGAGCTGGAGCAATGGTCTCCACCTTAGTTCAACATGCGCTCATCAACGAGAACATCAGAGGAGCTGATTCCTGCTCCAAGGTCCAACTGTCTCCACATCAAAACACATTGAAATCAATTACATGCACATTAAATTCTGATCTGCACAAACTCACCGATCAGCTCCAGAAGGGAGGACGCGAACAAACGCTGGTGAAGGAACTTTGTTAGAACACAAAACCAACACACGGCTGCAGGAGGAAGAGACGAGAACTCAAACTGAGAAAATCAAAGAGTGAGAACTAAGAAAGAAACAGAACTGAAGTGAAGCCACAGGAGGGAAAACTGGAGGAGACTCAGCTGAGATACTGAATATTATGATCTTATTCTGGAAATCTTCTCCTCTAGATGTGATGTATAGATTATTCTCCTCTAGATGTGATTTATAGATTATTCTCCTCTAGATGTGATGTATAGATTCATCTCCTCTAGATGTGATGTATAGATTCTTCTCCAGATGTGATGTATAGATTCATCTCCTCTAGATGTGATGTATAGATTCATCTCCAGATGTGATATATAGATTCATCTCCTCTAGATGGGATGTATAGATTCTTCTCCTCTAGATGTGATGTATAGATTCTTCTCCTCTAGATGTGATGTATAGATTCTTCTCCTCTAGATGTGATGTATAGATTCTTCTCCTCTAGATGTGATGTATAGATTCTTCTCCAGATGTGATGTATAGATTCATCTCCTCTAGATGTGATGTATAGATTCATCTCCTCTCCTCTAGATGTGATGTATAGATTCATCTCCTCTAGATGTGATGTATAGATTATTCTCCAGATGTGATGTATAGATTCATCTCCTCTAGATGTGATGTATAGATGCATCTCCTCTAGATGTGATGTATAGATTCCTCTCCTCTAGATGTGATGTATAGATTATTCTCCAGATGTGATGTATAGTTTCATCTCCTCTAGATGTGATGTATAGATTCATCTCCTCTAGATGTGATGTATAGATTCATCTCCTCTCCTCTAGATGTGATGTATAGATTCTTCTCCTCTAGATGTGATGTATAGATTATTCTCCTCTAGATGTGATGTATAGATGCATCTCCTCTAGATGTGATGTATAGATTATTCTCCAGATGTGATGTATAGATTAATCTCCTCTAGATGTGATGTATAGATTCATCTCCTCTCCTCTAGATGTGATGTATAGATTATTCTTCTCTAGATGTGATGTATAGATGCATCTCCTCTAGATGTGATGTATAGATTATTCTCCTCTAGATGTGATGTATAGATTCATCTCCTCTAGATGTGATGTATAGTTTCCTCTCATCTAGATGTGATGTATAGATTCATCTCCTCTCATCTAGATGTGATGTATAGATTCTTCTCCTCTAGATGTGATGTATAGATTCTTCTCCTC
The DNA here is from genome assembly GCF_947347685.1 of Pleuronectes platessa. Lineage (NCBI taxonomy): Eukaryota > Metazoa > Chordata > Actinopteri > Pleuronectiformes > Pleuronectidae > Pleuronectes > Pleuronectes platessa. The sequence goes on from NC_070641.1 coordinate 23,687,163, forward strand.
TAGATGTGATGTATAGATTAATCTCCTCTAGATGTGATGTATAGATTCTTCTCCTCTAGATGTGATTTATAGATTCATCTCCTCTAGATGTGATGTATAGATTATTCTCCTCTAGATGTGATGTATAGATTCATCTCCTCTAGATGTGATGTATAGATTCATCTCCTCTAGATGTGATGTATAGATTCTTCTCCTCTAGATGTGATGTATAGATTCTTCTCCTCTAGATGTGATGTATAGTTTCCTCTAATCTAGATGTGAATTTTAGATTCATCTCCTCTAGATGTGATGTATAGATTCATCTCCTCTAGATGTGATGTATAGATTCCTCTCCTCTAGATGTGATGTATAGATTCTTCTCCTCTAGATGTGATGTATAGATTCTTCTCCTCTAGATGTGATGTATAGTTTCCTCTAATCTAGATGTGAATTTTAGATTCATCTCCTCTAGATGTGATGTATAGATTCATCTCCTCTAGATGTGATGTATAGATTCATCTCCTCTAGATGTGATGTATAGATTCATCTCCTCTAGATGTGATGTATAGATTCATCTCCTCTAGATGTGATGTATAGATTCATCTCCTCTAGATGTGACTCCTTGAGGCCTTGAAGGTCCTTGTTGTGTTTTACCAGGATCTCAGAATTCACTTGATAATTCCAACATTTTATAAAATCCGTTCATATGATCTTATCATGAACATGTTATTAAATTTAAATTATTATGAAATCAGAGCCACAAATGTGTGTGTGTGTGTCTCTAGGAATCTAGAACATTATAAACAATAATGAAAACACGGTTCTGTCGGAGCAGCTCGCTAGAAGCACTTTCCTTCAGCTGAGGGGAAAAATCTGTAATGGATGTCCTGCTCTGTCCAATCACACACACACACTCTCTCATACACAGTATCACACACGCACACACACACACACTCTCTCATACACACACATACACACACGCACACACACACACACACACTCTCTCACACACAGTTTCACACACACACACACACACTATCATGTCAGTCTGCGACATGTCTGCTCTGTACCAGCTGTGTCCTCCTCTGTGTTTTGGTGGGGGGGCTGGGCAGCGAGGGGGCTTCTGATTGGTCGAGAGCAAAGCTGCTGAATGTTACATCACCTCCTCCCCAACAAACCCTAAAACACATTTGACATCGCCTCTCTAATAATTCAGTAGTTTGTTTCCAAATTTAGCAGAGGTGCATCGTGGGTAATCTGTTTAGCTCGTGCACGTGCTGCGTAATAATTCATATTTTAATAAAGGAGATTTAAGTGGAACCAGTTGATGTGTGGAGATGTGTCAAGGCTATGGGATCACTGGTGTCAGTAACTTCCCTCACACAGGATCTACTGGTTTCATTAGAAACAGACTCGTGACCCCAGATCAGCCACAGAGGAAACGGCGTGTGAGGATCCAGCCTCTCTGTTCTCTCTGCCGCTGACCTCTAATCAGATCCGACACTTGTATTCTCTTCTTCTAATTGCACATTTAACCGAACCCGACAGATGTTGGACCACTCGAGTCCCTTCAGGTGTGAGAGGTCAAGCATGAAGGTCGGAGTCCGGCTGTGTGAGCGTGTGTGAAGCTGAACACACACACTGAGTTATGTTGTGTTACTCTGGTGTGTTATTAAACTACAAACTAAAATACAACTTCATTTTATCACATGGCGACTTCTCTCCTCCTGACAATATCTCACTTTATGTTTGAACAATAAAGTATAATGTAGTTTGTTCTTTTTCTAAAACTCTTCTTACAGGATGAAAGGGTTAAAATCATGCAGCTTGAAAACAGTGAACACATTCAAATCAATTTGTTTAACATTTGTCGTAAACGTTCATGTGAAATCCTCCAGATGCATCGAAGAGAAACAAAACTAATATTAATAAATGAGATAAACAGAAGAAGCTGTTGAAACCATGTTAGTTCTTCCGTGTTCACAGTGGAACTCGAACCTCGTACAATAACACAACGTTCATTTCGTTCTCTGGACAAAAAAAAACAACAAGTACACAAACTGATATCAAATAACTTTATAATGCTGAAAATGAATGTCACATAGCCACAAACACAAACAGCTCTGAGCCGTCGAGAGGCCGTTCTCTGATTGTGCCATGAATGATTTGTCACAGAAATCAAGACAAACAACAACTGTGCCCGATACAAACCCATGACCAGCATCATCGTTAACACAACGTCACACTCGAACCACATCTCACTCAGCTTTACATTCAACACTGTGCTGTGCCAACTGAACCACGGCTGCTTCGCAAGCAGGAAGTAGCCGTCTGCTCGTGCGGGGGCCTCACAGGACGTCTCTCAGATTTGGCGAATTGGGGCCGAGTCGTGTGCTTACTGCATAGGTCACTGTGGGGGGGGGGGGCAACACATATTAACAAAGAGAGGACATTGTCATCTGGGACTCGTGGTCCTGGACTTTTTCTTTTTAAAGGCACATTTTACTGGCCTGTATTTAAGTTCAAGGGTCACAAATACAAGTGCACGTTTGCACTGGAGCAGATTTGGAGCTCGAGGAGGAGAAGGCCTCCTCGAGGAGGAGAAGGCCTCCTCGAGCAGGAGAAGGCCCCCTCGAGCAGGAGAAGGCCTCCTCGAGCCGATTGGGAAGCAGCGCTCTTCGTGGCCTGCTGGAGCATTTTGTAATTTGAGCTTGCATTATTCATAATCCATTATTCACTTGGCCAAACGACTCAATGCACTTAAGTCCTGACGGAGCTTCAGGCCTCTCCGGGGTTTGTCAGGGCGGAACACACGTAGAGAAGGAATAAATATCTTCCAGCTGATGATACATACTCAAAGCTTGGCTTCATATTTCATGCGACCAGTTCCTTATAGATATAACAAAGTAAGTGCTTTCGTTTGCTAACTGATTTTTTTTTTTTTCTAGAGCCACAACATTGTCATTACAACCCGAACAGATCATTTAAGCATTTTCACCAATTTGATTCTACAATTTTACATCTTGACAGTTTATTTTTTTGTTTTTATTTTTGAATTCTAGGTCCCAGTCACACGTGCACGAAGGTGGAGCGAGTTTCACCGAAGCCGGAGCCAGGATGTGATTGGCTCGGTCACAGGAAGTGAACGTTTCACTGAGGCTGAAGCCAGGATGTGATTGGCTCGGTCACAGGAAGTGAACGTTTCACTGAAGCCGGAGCCAGGATGTGATTGGCTCGGTCACAGGAAGTGAACGTTTCACTGAGGCCGGAGCCAGGATGTGATTGGCTCGGTCACAGGAAGTGAACGTTTCACTGAAGCCGGAGCCGGGATGTGATTGGCTCCGTCACAGGAAGTGAACGTTTAACCGAAGCCAGAGCCAGGATGTGATTGGCTCGGTCACAGGAAGTGAACGTTTCACTGAAGCCGGAGCCAGGATGTGATTGGCTCGGTCACAGGAAGTGAGTTTCGCTGCTGAGACGCTCGTGCACGTGTGAGCCGGACCTTCATTTCAGGGAAGTGGAGACTTTGGTCAGGAGCTACGAACTGAACCGCTCCGACGGAACCTCCCCCAGCTTCTGATCCAACATGGAGCAAAGTGCTGCCTCCATGTTGGGCCGACCACTGGTGGAGTTCTGTGCTTGAGACTGACCACCCCCCCCCCCCCCCTCCCTTACTCTGGCACAAAGCAGTGATGAGGTATGAAAAGTTGTATGAATCTCTTATTTTTTTGGTTTAGATTTTCTGATCTTTTCATCGTGTTACTTGATGTCGCTCCTTCTCGTATGTTTGAAGGCGTGTCTGTCATCACAAGCAATATTCTGTCACAACACTGATATTAATATATGGCAGATTTATATATCGCAGATGAGCCCTGGTCCCAGATCAGGAAGTGTTTTTTTTTTTGTCTTTTCTTTTTTGATTGACCCAGATCAGGTGGACGAGCAAATGCTCAGCGTAGAAAGTGATACAGCCCAAGCAAGTGTGGAAGCAGGAGCCAGGTTCGATTCCCGTTCAGTTCACTCATCCATGTTTATCTAACTGGTTTACGACTGGTTAGAGTGGAAGTGTCAGAAACGGCTGAAAGTTAGTAACCGTAGAAATTAACTGGAGTGATTGGTCGTGTTCTTGTGGAGAAACCAAATCGACCAAAAGATGAAATACAGAAACATTTAAGTTGCTTTTCCATTGTCATAATTATTATTCATACGTTTTCTTTCACAGCTTTAACAGATTAAATCTACGAGAGCTTCTAATCCTTGTCATGTGTATTTAAAACACACACACACACCGCTGGGCTCGAGACTCATCTGATAAACTGGGATGTGACCAATGGGCCTGATATCATTGAGTTTTCAGGTTAATTTGAATTGCGTCATGTGACCGTGTGAAGGACCAATGAGCTGAACTGAACGTGAGCCGAACCCGGACCTCGGTGACGTTTGAGCACAAGCTACCACTGCACCGACGATGGTCTGAAAGTGCATGAACAGCCATTATCTCACAGTAAAGCATCAACACAGATAGACATTCACTTACCAAGAAAATCAGATGCAACTTAATAATGACATCAAAGAATAATCATTGAAAAGAAAACAGCTTTTTCACTTCGTCTCTTGCTTTTCAGTCTTTTTCAAACCGACTCGTCGGCAGCGGCCTGTCACACGACCGGAGTTTTTAACTCCACCCGCAAACTCATCCATCCCAGAATAAGCAGAACAACGAACACTTGGTGCACAACGAAAGCAACAACAACAACAACATCAAAAACAACATGAGTGTCATCAATTGTACAATGTCAGTATTTTACATTCCACATGTGGACATATTGCTGCAGGGATTGTCGTCTTTCTCCACCAAGAGTGTTAGCATCAGTTAGGTGTGTGTGTGTGTGTTTGTGTGTGTGTGTGTGTGTGTGTTTGTGGGGGAAGGGGTTAAGGGTACACATTACTAAGAGGTCAGAGTGAAGTCGATGGAGGAGGATGTCAGGAGAGTGGAATGGGAGCGCTGGGGGGACGGAATGAGGCTGGAGGACGGGGAGAAGAGATGCGTCCCTGGATCAGTAAGAAAAGTAGTTCTCCTAGTTTATTAGACGAGTTGCATGAGAGCGGATCTTCCTCAGAGTATCTGTCAGAGTTCTTTGTGCCATGTTGCAGCGGCAGAGCTTAGTGTGAAGTTCACATTTGAGTTCAGTGTAAACGTAACGTTAACTTTAAACTGAGAGAAGAAGGAGAGGAAACACAATTCTGTGGTCGCTGTGCGGAGAAGACGGAGACTTGATCGCTTCGTTTTTTTTTGCACTTCGCGGAGGAAGTGTGGAAAGTGACGGGGTCGTGATGCAGAACGCAACATTCCAAAAAGTCCCTGTGGCTCTTCTGCCTGCAGAGCTGCGTCCTGCACCCCCCAGGCCGGTTGTTTCATATTGCAGGAAATGAGAGAGAAGGTTTCAGAACTCCTTCTCAGGACGTGAAGCCGTGAACGTGAGAACGAGGACTCACGTCTGAAGTCGGGTGCAGAACCTCGAGTTGTTGCAGCAATCACAACAAATCAAGATTCCTGCACAAACCAAACCTTCAGATCTGGTCACGGTTAAACCTGATAGTGTCGGTTGGTGTGAGTGAAGAAGATGTGAGTGGTTTGCCTGCTGTCTGAACATAGCATCAGGATGTCCAGTTAAAATGGCTTTTTGGTGAGGAGGATGGTCTCGGACTACTGGTCTGTCTCTCTGCTATGCTGGTGCAACTAATCATAGCTGAAGGCAGTGTGCTCTGTGGTGCTGGTGTGGTTTTTTTTTTTTTTAAAGGACAGCGGGAGGATTTCTCCGTTGATCATTTGGCTGAGAAAGAGAGAGAGAGAGAGAGAGAGACAGACGGAGAGAGGCTGTGCTTCCAGCTCAAATCCAGACGTCACCTCGTGCAGCTTCACGTGGACCAGAGTCTCAACACTTTACTTTTTAAGCTTCCTCTTGTGCTCTATGAGGTGAACTGGAGGTAAGCAGTGGGGGGGGGGGGGGCAAACAGCTGAAAACTACTCATGAGGTTTGTTTTACAGACGGAGCTCGTTCTCCCTCTGCTGCACGGCCGAGTCCTCGTTTGAGCTGGAAGCTTGAAACAGCACAGTCACCTTCATATATATATATATATATATGTATATCTGTATCATATATTAAATATATACACACACATACATGTGTATTCTATCTGTTATCTATAAACTGTATATTTGCATTACTAACCTCTGTGAGGCACATCGACGTGTCGGGATTACTGAGCCAGCGGTTCCCTGTCTGAGCCATGACCCGGTTGCAGCATGGCTTCATTCACAGTGATAGTGAGCAGAGTACGAACACAGCAGACCTGGAGTCAGTGGAGACTCTACTGCTCCGTGCTGTGTGTGTGTCTGTGTGTGTGTGTGTGTGTTTATATCCCTGTATAATCAGCGCTCACAGTTCTATTTGAATACCCTGCAACAAAGATGAGTAACACTGAGCGTGGCGCCACCTGGAGGCCACGTCCCAGTCACGGTAATCAAGAGATGGGATAGCGGACTGTGTGTGTCTGTGTGTGTGTGTGTGTGTGTTACATATTTGAAAGAATATTATTAAGACTGCTTAAGACAGGCAGAAGGAGGAGAGGTGGGGGGGGGAGGGGTCACTGAGGGATACAGACATTGTGGTTTTAGTGCAACAGAAAAAAACCTGATAGTTATTTCAAGTGGATGATGGCGAGTTGGGATCTGGTTGGTGGAGCTGGTCACATGATGTGAGAGTCCGGGGGGGGGGGGGGGGGGGGGGAGGAGTCGCTCAGAAAGTCTTTTAAATGGCTTCGTGTCCATTGGCCCGCGGCGGCGGCGGCGAGGGGCGGAGCCACGAGGATCTGTAAGTGCCAGGAGAGGGTCTGTTGATTTGTGTGGTGGTTCTCTGTCGGCTTGGCCTGAGTCACATCACCACCACAGTCACTCGCCCCCCCCCCCCCCCCCCCCCTGCCCCCCCGTCGGCCGAGTCAAACTACATCCACAGGCAAAATACTGCTGACGTGTTTATTTACCTCCCAGTCCCCCCCCCTCATTCATAATCCATTGGCTTGACCCAAAATGTCTTCCACTGGAGTCTCAGCTTCAGCCACAGCGCTCAGAGTTTCCTCTAGGCCCCCCCCGCCCCCCCCCCCTGCTGCTCTGTCGACTCAGGTACCAAAGTGAGGAGGAATCCAAAGTGACGCTTGGTCCCGTGTGACGAAGATGAAGAGGAGAGAAACTGATCCACGGCCCGTTTCTGAGACCTGCTGGTCACTGTGGGTACTGCAGCCCACTCACACGTCTATATATTTGTATACACATATGGAAATATATACATGTGTGTGAGGAGCTGCTGCACTGAGATGAGAGCTGAGAGGTGAGGTAGAATCTGTGAGGGGCGGGACCGCCACCTGCCCAGCACCGGACCTATCACGTGACAGCAGGGGGGGCCGAGGAGGCGGGGCTTGGGTGTGGTTAAGAGGGCGGGGCTTCGAAGGCAGGAAGTGCGTTACGGTCCCGTTCAGGAGGAGGAGAGCAACAAACAACTGAGGTAATATACAATAAAAAACTGAATGGTGTGTACTACGTGTGTGAGGTAATGAAAACAAGAGGTATGTGTTGGAGAGGTATTCTAGATATATATATTCTATAAATATATGTGTGTATGTATATTTATATTCATGTGTGTGAACAGTTTTTCAACGTTTTCAGGTTATGTAGCTCCGTGATGTCACGATTAGTTTCAGGTAATGAAGTTTAGTGAATGTGACGGATTTGCTCCTCTGCTTTGTTTAGTCCAGTGAGTCACCAAAATAAAAGCATAACAGTGACGTGTACACGGTGACGACACAGTTTACTTTGAAAATCATAATTAGTTTTATAGATTAAAGTCCTGTGAACATATCGAACGAGTTGTGTTTATTGATTGTTTGTGTCTTGTATCATCTCTGTATTACATGCAAGAAGTTATACAACCAGTCGTTAATATATAAATACTGATTTGGACTTTCACTAGCTTGTTAGCATGCTATGCTACATTTTGAAAAGGGGTCATTTGCAATGTATTATGGATTATATAAAAAATTATACAGTTTTTCCTCTAAATCAAATGTTTTAAAGTCACATGTGCATTATGACCCTTTTAATGATTTCACAGCACCAGAGGTTTATGTATTTATATTTTAGCGAAGTTATTAATGGCTTAAGAATAAAAATCCTTAAAATAATCACACTCTTCTCAATATATTCACAGAAATCTTATCTTTCTCATCTTATTTCCCTCTAACATATTATTCACACGCCCAAAAAGTCTTATATAAACAAGACATAATAACACACAACTATTATAGTTGCGTGATAACGTGTGTGTAAATATATCGTTTCATCCAAAGTGTCACTTCTGACTCCGGCAGAGAAGCAAATCCGAGCGCGAGCTTGTTTCTCATTAGACAAACCGCCGCCCACGCAACAAACGAGGAAACACAATTAACGAGGTATGAGGTAAAGTGTAGGCGCGTGTGAGTCCTGCTTGTGTGTGTCTGTGTCTGTGTGTGTGTGTAGTCGAGACAGACGGAGAGAGAGAGAGGTCAGTTTGTGAGGGAGGTAGGTGGACAGACACGGAGCCTCGGTAGACTGGGGGGGGGGGGGGGGGGGGAGCTGCGTGAGGAGAGTCAGGTCCCAGAGATAAAAAAGAACAATGCTGTTCTGAGGTGAGAGGCGGGGGGGGGGGTTCCATTCAGGTGCACGAGGAGTTAATTGAGGGGATTTGTGTTTGCATAAAGATAAATTGTACGTTCATGGCACCGAGTTTGGAATTAAACTGTGTGTGTCTGTGTGTGTGTGTACCTCTCAGCATGACCAGATTGTCAGTGTGTGTCTCTCGGGTGATGTCGATGTGTTTGCTGGTGGCGGGCGGTGGGGGGGGGGGGGGGCTTGTTGGTGTTTGATTAAAAAAAGGGACAAAAAAAACAAAAAGACAGTTTTTTTTTAAAGTTCTCAACTTGTCTTTCCCACATTTGTCCTCTGACGCCAAAGCCCCCCCCCCCCCCTCGTGTCTCCTCTGTCCCGGGTGCTCCTTGGGGGGGGGGGGTCGTCACACTTCCTGGTCCTCGAAGACCTCCAGGAAGAGCGGGGGAAAGAGTTCGCTGGGACACTCCACCTTCATGTGGAGGAAGCGGCTGGCGTGGCACGCCCCGATCATCCTCAGGTCCGTCACCTTCATCAGCAGCTTGGGCCAGAAGTGGGGAATGTTGTGCTTGCGGTAGTTGATGTAGTGTTCGAAGGCCAGCAGGTAGGCCTCCTGGCACTGCTCGATCTTCTCCAGGCTGGTGAGGCCCGACCGGTCTGCACCACACACACCACAGAGCAAGAAGTTCACGTTAATTTCAATGCAACATCATTTCCATCTTTTATTCTGGTCTCCTGATGAGCACAGCAGAGATCTGATTCAGAGCAGCAGCTGTAGAGTCGAGCCCGGGACCGGATTAGACCTGAGGAGACTTTGGACCCAGCTGAGTCTGTGGCCATTCAGAGACCGATAATCCACAGTAATTCTTTAGAGGAGTAATCTACAAGAAATGTGTTTTCTGATCTACAGGCCGCTCACTTGGTTCTGACCAGTAGTGGAGAATTCTGAAACGTGTTCTGCTTTTTGTTTTACAGATCCGATTCCACCCAAACCCCAAAATCAGGTCAAAATATTGTCTCTCTATTATTTAATCCAATATTTCTGGCACAGGTTGTAAAGCTGGGTCACGTGAATGTTATCAATCAGTTTCCATTCACCCTGAAGAGGAGGATGAATTAAATTCTACAACTCCAACACACGACTGCTCGTTCCCACACGTGAGCAGATCCTGTGATTTAAAGTTAGTAAATTCTCTAGAAGGCCAAATTATGTGGAAAGGTAAAAAGTGAATTGAAGTTCAGGAGCAGCCGAGACTTCAGTCGTTGTTTTATTCATTTGCAAGTTGGTGAATATTTTACTCAGATTTCTGCGGCATCTTTTATTCAAGAGAGAAGAAACTTCAGCTGTAAACACGTGAGGAGAGAAACTAAAAAAAAAACTCATAACACAGGAAGTCACATGATCATCACATGACTTGTTCCTCACCTGAGCTCATGAGCAGCACGGCCTGCATCAGCGCCACCTCCGTGTCGTCCAGGTTAAACTGGGCCAAGCTCTTGCCCAAATCAAAGATGGCGTCCGACACCACGCCCAACCCGCCGTTCTTCAGCTGCTCTCGTTTCACGGCCATCTCTCCGTTCAGCGTCAGCGTCTCGCTCTCCGGGTCGTAGCGCACGGCGGCGCGCAGAGACATGATCTCCATGCAGCAGCCCTTCAGCAGGATGATCTGGTCTTCACAAGGCAGCTGGGGACGGAGGGGACAACACGTGAGACAACAAGGAGAGTCTGAAGACCACAAACATGTCAACACGACCGTCTCCTCAGTGCTTATGAATCCTGGTAGATAATGAAGCTTCATGCCACAGATACAGATCCATGGAGGAACAATCTACCTTTGCAAATCTATAATAAAATGTGATATCACAGCTTTTCTTTCAATCACGTCTCTGAGCTTCACAGCTGAGACAGAAAAACTCATTTTCTATTCACAGTCCCGAGCTCCACTTTACGTAACCTCTACAATATACATGGAGACTGCAGCTCCACTCGCTCTGAGATCGTGAGAGAGAGAGAGAGCTGAGCGACACCAGAGAGGAGTGAGTCATCATATCGTCCACAGAGAGGGGGGGGGGGAGAGAGAGAGAGAGAGAGAGAGAGAGAGAGAGCAGAGTTCTACTACATCCTCAATTAAACTGAAGCAACTTATTAAAATAAAAGCTCTGTAACTCAGCTCGATATAAAGCAACCAAACAAACACTGATGCTTTTACTTTGAAGACAAATGACTTTATTAAAAAAATGATCTGAAGCTGTCGAGGACGTCACGTTGTTAAGCCACACCCCCCACTGCAGGGGTCGCCTGTTCATTCACATTTTATTAATATTGAACTTATCGTGGGTCCGAACTCGACTCTGCACTTTCTTTAGCTTTTTAAAACACAAGTGTGAAGGAGGTACGACACACACAGACACACACACAGACACACACAGACACACACACACACACTGGACCCACCTCTGAGAACATGGGCAGCTTCTTGGCGAAGTCGACCACGCGTGTGATGGCCGGGGTCATGATCTTGGTGAACTCGCCGAAAGCCTCCAGGTCGACCTTGTCCCCGTCGGAGGTGGGAACCATGGGACCCTGCCCGATGTCGTCCGACTGGAGAGACACAAGCACACCGGGAATTGAACCATCGACCACTGACATGTCCCACCCGCCTCGGTACAGTACAGTCTGTACATTTCACAGGTTGTTCCAATGAGACTGGATTCAAGAGAAGTGAGAGATTTGTTGAAACACACCTGAAATTTGAAATATATATTGACTCTAGACCTTATAGAATATAAATATAGATGTGTAGAAATAGAGTAAAGTCTAGATATTCTATTTGTAGACTCACGTACTCGTCTGTGACAGGAAGTGGACACACGAGGAATTCCTAGATTATTAGATGAGCCGTGACGCAGAACCTGACATATGAGTTGAGCCTCAACATGAATGTGTGTCTTTGTTTTTGTTGTTTTGAATCTGACAACATCGATGTCCTCAGTCAGAATGTGACACACAGACGGGGACAGGAAGTGAAAAGCATTCAGCCGCGACAGGCCTGAGGTCAGAAGTTATCTGATTATCTGAGAGGTTTCCACTCGGAGCCGCTGATCCCTGTCCTGCTTTGATGGAACGGGGAATTGAAAAGCTACAGAAGACGGGAAACAGCTCGAGGCTGACGTGAAGAGGGTTAGGGTTAGGTCTCTTTGGTTAACCCCTTGTGGAATTAGCCTCAAACCCCATTCCGGTCTTAATGCCCCCGAGGTGACGATTGTGCCTGATGGTGCAAATACTACACATACCAAGGAAGGTATTGGAAGCACTCTGCCGCCATCTAGTGGTCGAAGTGGATAATACATACTAGCCCCCTGGGACTGTGCAGCAAAGTTATTTTGAGGTATTAAGCTGTATTTTAAATATTGTGATGACAGAACAGCAATGATTGTACAGAAACATATGTTGTTATTCAATTTCAATCAAAAGCAGCATCAATCTACAAGAGACTGGAAAATTTGTTAAATTTAGGTTATGCCCCATTATGCCTAATGTTGCTAATTTGCCTCATACCTTAATTTTATATCGACTGTAAATGCTGTATTGAAATTAACAATCTCCACTTAATTTATCATCTGTATGACAGCCAAAAACACAAATTATGTTTTTTTTCTATAATTGGAAATTAATTCAGGCAGTAAGGGGTTAACAACTGGGAGAAAAGTATGAATATGATAAAAGACGAAATACAAAATGTATAAAACAACAAATGGACAAGAGTTGAACGGTTCTTGCTGCAGTTAGAAAAGTCTTTGGTGTCTTGCAGGAGCAGTTGTGGATCATCTGTGTTTTGTAATAGACAGTGAGGTCATTTCAATTTGATCTGAAAGTCTTTAAATGTTTCATTGGACGCCCCCCCCCCCCCCCCCCCCACAGTGGACAGAGCCAGTCCCAGTATAAAGCTCAGAAGACACTGGAACATCTGTCGGCACTCGTTCTCCTCTTTGTTCACCTCGGACTCACCGCAGCAATTTTTCATCCAAAAAAAAAATCTGTATATGACTTTTTCTATTTGCCTTCATGAAAACAGTTGCCTGGTAACAGTCATGTGACCTCGACCTCAAGGTTACCGCCGACACGTGTGCGTGTGCGTGTGCGTGTGCGTGTCAGCGACCACGTGCGCGTGTCAGCGACCACGTGCACGTGTCAGCGACCACGTGCACGTGCGGCGCCACAGAGAGCAAGCTGCTGTCAAAACTGTGTCCGCTGGAAAAAGAAAAGAACTCTCTCTCCTTCATGCGACAGCTTGATTTGTGAAGTGGAAACAACTCCCAGCCTCTGGAGGGACGAAGACTTCGGAATAACGAGAAGAACATGAAGAAGAAAAAAAAGAGCGAGAGACTGATAGTAATTAATCTAAATCAGAACGACAGATCCAACGAGATCCAGACGCCTGGGAATGAAAATATGACAAAATGAATTACTTTGAATGTGTTGTAATGTTTTCATGGACGAGCTGGAAGCCGTACTTCTCACAGGACAGTGGAGAGGGTGGAGTTAGTTTTCAGAGCTGCACTGAACTCTGGGTAATCTCCTGACCTCCTCCAGAGGAGCTGGATGTGAGGACGTGAGTGAGTTTGTCATCAAAGGGTTTGAAACTCACCAGGAACTTGCGCTTCTGCTTCCAGCTGGACCCCTCGGCGTTGGTGTGCCGGTGGGCGTCGGTGGCCAGCTTGATGAGCTCCCACTCGGCCGTGTCGGGCTCCGGCCTCACCTGCAGCGTCCGCACCATCTCCTCCCGCTTCCGCTTCTCCCGGTTCTCCTCGATCAGACGCCGCTTGGCCACGCGCTTCGAGTCGTCCAGCACCACTGGGGGGGGGGGGGGGGGGGGGGGAGAAACACTCACTTATTAAATCAGCTGTTTAATCTGCTTTCTTCTCATATTCAAACTCAGGAAACTGAGTTTCACGTCATCGATGCTGTTGTTTCCTCTCGTTTGAGTTATTGTAATTTTCTCTTCACCTGCCCGAGCAAAAGTGAGTTACATCTTGTTAAAGGATCACGTGACTCTGATTCAAGCTTCTCTTCGCTGGCTTCCAGTGAATCTAAAAGTTGATTTTAAGATTTAAGTTCTGATTCTAAAGGCCGCTCTGATATCTGAGTATGTTCAGGTCGCTAGAAACTCCTCATCTCTTTCTAGATCCCTCGTAACGACACATCTTCACAGTTGTGTTACTACCACAGAGGAGGAGGAGCCAGGATTTGTCTGAGAAACAGGTTTTTTTTCTTCATAATGACTTTTAATAATTAATAATGACTCTTAACGGGCGGGGGTGACGAACCTGAACCGGCGGAGCTATCTGTCATTGACGCTTTGTGCCTGGATGACTTATTCAGAGAGAGCTTTTAACCACCGTGTCATCTCTCTGCTCCACGAACTTTTAACATCGATCACTTCCCGTCAGCCTCACATTTCAGAAACGTGCGGCTGCAGAATCGTGGTCGGAACATGTGACTTCTCGTCTCCGGTGTGAAAACTGAAGGAACAGACGGATCTGAGAGAAAAGTCACTGGATTTAAAACATTCTCAGAACCGAAGCCGGACGACCTTCAACACATATGAAGTGTGATATTGAGCGGCGGCTGCAGGAAGGGGGGGGGATGAGCCCTGAAGGCCAGAAGGATGAAACAGAGCTTCATCTGGGAGCTGCTTTAGAGAAGCTGTGCACGAGGCTGCGTCCTGAACATTCAACACCAGATGAATTCATCTACACCTCCTCTGAAGAGATATGGACTCTATGTTGCATGTGTTGTTAGTGCACGTTGTATTCTGCATTGTCTCTGCATGATGGAGATCTGGGTTCGTTTAAAAAAAACGACTGGGGCTTGAAAAAGGAAATCAGTGTAAGTCCTCTGAAGTCATGAGACGGTTTGAGTGTGTGTTGTTAATTTATCTGTTTATTCATTATCAGGATTCCAGTGCAACACAAAGAAGCACCGCCGCTTCACTAACTCGAATTCAAGCAACACAATGAATCAGAGTGCTGGAAGTGAAGTCCAGATGTTGTGTGTTTGTGTTTTCATGAAAACGTCCAGAGGAGAAGAAACCGTTTCCTTTATCTCCCCGAGCAGATATATAAATTAATATCCGAGGTGTAATGAGCTGATGTTGGAATGTGAGCGTGTGCTCCGCTCTTCATCTCGGTCGGGTCCTCGAGGCAGAGGAGGAACCCGGGAACAGACGGACCACAGACCAATGTGTCCCGTCCTCCCTGTGCTCACTGACAGTCAGTGCTTTGTCTCTCGCAGCTAATCACTCGGCTTCGGAACATCTGCTACAGACGCTGCTCACATTTTACAACAAATTATTCTTTATAAACAGTCACAAGTGCTGAGAGCTTTTTTTTTTTTTTATATAGCAATATAAATAAAACCTCTGTTCCACGTTAGCAGCTGTGATGTTGTGTCTTCGTTCTGCTAATGTCAACACAACGACAAAGTTAACAACTCAATCAGTCTGAAGATAGTGTTTTCAAACGGACACAGGAAGACATCGTTTCCCAGTGGACACGGGGACTGATCCCAGTTACTCAAATAATATCTGGTGTCCTCAGTAACAGCAGCTGATAGCAAAGACATCAGGGTCAGAACCACCTGTGATGGATTCTCCATGTTGTGTTCTACACTGGTCACGTGACAGGAGCCTGACGAATCAGAGAAGGCTACGTCGTGACAATAAAGAACCAATCATAAAGAGTTTGTGAGTTTCATCATTTCCAAAGTATCACAGACATCAGACGTCTCCAAAGGCTCTTCAAAGAAAAACGTAGTTGTGCGGATGAAGCTTTAGTTTAGTGTGTACTTGATAAATGCATAATATTAATATAACATATTAATATTAGCTAACAAAAGCAAAACACAAAGTACAACCCCGGTGTGACACATTTTTCTCAACTACCAAAACTTCCTAAAATGACAGGAACCATCTTAACGTGTTCTTGTTAGTCTGGCTCCCGTCCCGTCTGTTAACGTGGAGGAGGCGGGGTTTATCACCAGGCAGCTCTGGCTTCACCTGAACCTCATTGTTCTCTGTGTGAACACGAGTGTCAGTGGTGAGAACACATGAAGGCTCATTAACTCACAGTCCATGGCCATGCCCACAGAGATGCACTTCTTGAAGCGGCACAGCTGACACTGGTTGCGGGTGATCTTGTCAATAATGCAGCAGCCTTCATATTTACAGGAGTAGGCCGGGTGGAGGTTCTTCTGGATGGTTCTGCGGAAGAAACCCTGGAGAGAGGGAGGAGGGAGGGAAGGAAGAGAAGAGCCCATTCAGTGACGGAGGTGACATTTAAATTTACCATAACCTCAAGATTAAATCCACCAATTAAATGTTCTTGTGTTTCTTAGCTGCAAAACAAGTGGGAGGGGTGGGGTCTGGGGGGGGGGGGGGGGCAGATCACATGGCAGGCTGGTGATTTCATGGCAGGATCCTGCTTAACAAGAGCGGTTAAGTAATGAAGCTCTGGCCTGACTGAAGGTCTCAGAAATAGATTTGACACGAGACTGATGGAGCAGCAGACTTCTCTGTTGAAGCAGGAAAAATCTCCATTTTGAATTTATGATAAAATAAACTGCTCAGAAAGAATGAAACACCTTCTGCTTATCGGTCTCTGTCCATCCATCACTCAATAATATAACACCGGTATAATAGCACCTGTACTTTCATGTACTTTCTTCTTGACAGGTGTTTGATTCATAACAACAGAGCCACCAGTAGAAGGAGCTTTCCAGAGTTACCAGTGCTAACTGGTTTGTCCCTCCAGGAGAACACAGGTTAGTTAGAACCTGTTCTTTCTGTCACAGGTTTGATTCCCATCTCTGTGATCTGTCACTTTGAGAGCAGGACTTCAACTCTTACACTCAGAACCCGCCGCTTGCACTCAGATATAAACCCTAATAAGTCAATGACAATTCCCCGGCCAATCGAGGACCAGATTAAGTGATGACCAATGACATAAAAGACAGAAAAGCTTGATTCATTATTAACCATGTTCAAATCATTCCTGGCTGCTCCCAGTTCAGAGACAGGAGACTTGAACCATTCTCCCACTGGTGCAGATTGTGATCTACAGCTTCTTCCACCGATCTCCATTCAAGCTGCTGTTTAACTTCCATTGAAGCCCGAGGACAACAGACCGTCTGTAGCGTGCTGCTCCTTTAGTTAAACTGGAGTTTAGCTTTAGAGAGAATACCTGATTAAATAAATGTTCATCATAACAAACCAATGAACTTCATTATGCTGAACACAGAGGCCTCTGATTGGTTAACTCCAGCAGGAGAATGAAGTTAAACACAAAGAGGCTTCAGTGAGTGGACGGATCTGATCCAGTCACAGCTCCGGCTGCTGATCTCAGAACTGCACAGGTTCTGTTCTGTGAGTCCAGGCTTCAGGGCCAGATTAAGATGCTGCTGCTCCAGGACCAGTTATATATATGAGCTTTAAATCACATCAGAAGTTCAGTCTCCTTCTAATCTTCAACACATTTATCGGCTTCTTGATTCATAATTCAACTCATGTTCAAATTCTCCTTTGCATATTTGTTTATGTGCATTAATAACTTGTCACACACCTTTCCATTGCATCCCCACACTCTTAGTGGGTATAGTATTATATATTTGATTTTTAATTCGGTTTATATGGAGCTGTGTGTATTCTCTCTTTCTTATTCTATATTCTCTGTGTTCATATGTTCTTATAGATGAAGATGAGTGAAGGTGTCTGTTGCTCGTCTGTACCTTGCAGCCCTCGCAGGTGATGCAGCGGTAGTGGTATCCCGTCGCCTTGTCCCCACACACCACACAGGGCTCGTCCTTCTCCAGGTAGCTGGGGATGTAGCCTGGAGCAGAGACGCTGAGAGCTACAGGAGAGGAGAGGAGGAAGAGGAGGAGGAGGAGGAGGAGGAAGAAGAGGATGAGGAGGAGGAGGAGGAGGAGGAGGAAGAAGAGGAGGAGGAGGAGGAGGAAGAAGAGGAGGAGGAGGAAGAAGAGGAGGAGGAGGAGGAGGAGGAGGAGGAGGAGGAGGAGGAGGAGAAGAGGAGGAGGAAGAGGAGGAGGAGGAGGAAGAGAAGAGGAGGAGGAGGAGGAGGAGGAGGAGGAGAAGAGGAGCAGAAAGTTATGACAGGATCCTCAAAGAAGCCCCTGTGCATTGGGCCCCAGGAGACTGTGATACAGGATGGAAGATAAACGACTGCACACGCAGCTTATGAGGTATTTATACACATATATTAAATATAAATACATTATATATCAGGACTCTACATCTGCTTATTAATTCATTTCTCTGGAGAATTGAAGAGTTCTCTTGATACTGGAAACTGGTATTCACTTTAAACTTCAACCTCTCAGCTGTGGTGTAGATGCACAAGGACCCCCCCCCCCATTCAATACCCAATAATATTGAATACAGAACTCAACAAGTTTTTGTTAATATTCCGACAGCAGGTGATTGCACACACACACACACACACACACAAACATATACATTCATGAGCCGATCCCCTGATAGTAACATGATCATTGAGTTATGACTCAGTTGAGTGTGAGAAAGTTTCTGTATTTTATCAAATCAAAGATCGACTTTAATGGTTTAATGAACCGTGTAGAATCCATCACAACTGTTAATTATGTCAGATGTTTAATTGGTTAAACAATTATCTACTTTAGTGGACGATCCAGTTCTTTTCTATTCGTTTGTTTTCTATGAAAACTCCACGTCCTGAGTGAACTTTCCTGTTTGGTAACAAATGTAGAAGTTCAGAGCTCTGAGCCGCGGTCACCTGGGGGAACTCATCTGGGTCCAACAAAGCTCCGAGGGGAGAGATGAGATGTTGAGTGGGAGCTTATCATAGTAATGAGTCCCAGGAGGCAGTGGGAGCCTGGGGGGGGGGGGCACAGGAACCTGTCTGAGGCTGAGTTCACTCGATTGTTTGGAGGAGACGGACACACAGGGAGAGAAGACGAGTCCTTACCAGACATGCTCTTCATCGAACACTGGCTGTTCTTCCTCTTTCTCTTCGGCACATCTGGCCACCTGAGGAGGAAGAGGAGGGAGAGGAGGGAGGGAGAAGAAGAAAGGGCTTTTTTAGATTAACAAGTCGAGTAGTTCAACAAACAAGAAAATTCTAAACATAAAAATCCTGTTTCCCGGAGATGCATTGAAATTGTTCAAAATATGAACTGGGGTTTATGATTGGATTGAAGTTTTGAAACTGCAGCTCTGCTTGATAATTGTCCAAATCTTCCGGTTTAATCCACTTTCAGCACATTTCATTACTAAAGGTCCTGAATGTGCTGCAGTTCACTAGAAAACTGAATTATACATAACAGGATAAAAACTAATAAGTAGGTTTTCAGTCTCTACAGAGGAAACATTTTACCATCAGTTACTCACAGGAAGCAACAACAAAAGAGATTTTAAATAAATGAAGAATAAAACTGTTGAAAACATTACGTGGAGAAACCATTATATAAGTGGAAGACTTATTCTGGAATTAGGAAATTGGAAATATATATATATCTTTTGTATTATGTTCTGATGATGATATTTATATTAGTTTGAAGTTCCAGTGATGATATTGAAATGAAAGGAATTGTGTGGCGGTATATTTCTCTTTTCTTTCCGTTAAGGACGCTTCAGTGTTTCCTCTGCTAAAGGAGACAAGTTAGGAAGCATTGAAGCTCCTTTCCTTCTCATTTAGAGAATTCAAGCAGCTCTTATTGTGAAGGCCCCTCAATCAGGAACCTTCCTTATCAAAATAAACCCATGTGACACATTCATGTGATTTGAGTAATTGCTTTAACGCTCATAGAGACATGAATGGACACATAGAGACATGAATGGACACATAGAGACATGAATGGACACATAGAGACATGAATGGACTCAGAGACAGTAGATCTGTCATGAAGGGACACGTCCTGACTCCAGATCTCTTCTTCACATCATCAATTCATCGTGAATCCTGCTTTTACTTTTTCCGAAATTCAATTTTAAATCACATATCCACACTAACTCACAAGTACACACACACATACACACTCCAGATGATATATAATTCCATCCCTTGTCTCACACACACACCTCCATCCCTCCATTTAATTCATATCCTTCCTCTTTTCTCACTCTCTGAGGACTGGCAGCAGATTTGGATTAAATGTCTCCCCCATGTCTGTCTGTCCTCTCCCCTCTCTCCACCTCCTCTCTCCTCTTCCATTCCTTTCTTTCTTCCTCTCTCATCTCTC
>NC_070641.1:23707329-23757900 GCF_947347685.1 Pleuronectes platessa
ATGTCAACACGACCGTCTCCTCGGTTCTTATGAATCCTGGCAGATAATGAAGCTTCATGCCACAGATACAGATCCATGGAGGAACAATCTACCTTTGCAAATCTATAATAAAACGTGATATCACAGCTTTTCTTTCAATCACGTCTCTGAGCTTCAACGCTGAGACAGAAAAACTCATTTTCTATTCACAACAAGTCCCGAGCTCCACTTTACGTAACCTCTACAATATACATGGAGACTGCAGCTCCACTCGCTCTGAGATCGTGAGAGAGAGAGAGAGAGAGCTGAGTGACACCAGAGAGGAGTGAGTCATCATATCGTCCACAGAGGGGGGGGGGGGGGGGGGGAGAGAGAGAGACAGAGGAGAGAGAGAGAGAGAGAGAGAGAGAGCAGAGTTCTACTACATCCTCAATTAAACTGAAGCAACCTATTAAAATAAAAGCTCTGTAACTCAGCTCGATATAAAGCAACCAAACAAACACTGATGCTTTTACTTTGAAGACAAATGACTTTATTAAAAAAATGATCTGAAGCTGTCGAGGACGTCACGTTGTTAAGCCAACACCCCCCACTGCAGGGGTCGCCTGTTCATTCACATTTTATTAATATTGAACTTATCGTGGGTCCGAACTCGACTCTGCACTTTCTTTAGCTTTTTAAAACACAAGTGTGAAGGAGATACGACACACACAGACACACACACAGACACACACACACACACTGGGACCCACCTCTGAGAACATGGGCAGCTTCTTGGCGAAGTCGACCACGCGTGTGATGGCGGGGTCATGATCTTGGTGAACTCGCCGAAAGCCTCCAGGTCGACCTTGTCCCCGTCGGAGGTGGGAACCATGGGACCCTGACCGATGTCGTCCGACTGAGAGACACAAGCACACCGGGAATTGAACCATCGACCACTGACATGTCCCACCCGCCTCGGTACAGTACAGTCTGTACATTTCACAGGTTGTTCCAATGAGACTGGATTCAAGAGAAGTGAGAGATTTGTTGAAACACACCTGAAATTTGAAAGATATATTGACTCTAGACTTTATAGAATATAAATATAGATGTGTAGAAATAGAGTAAAGTCTAGATATTCTATTTGTAGACTCACGTACTCGTCTGTGACAGGAAGTGGACACACAAGGAATTCCTAGATTATTAGATGAGCCGTGACGCAGAACCTGACATATGAGTTGAGCCTCAACATGAATGTGTGTCTTTGTTTTTGTTGTTTTGAATCTGACAACATCGATGTCCTCAGTCAGAATGTGACACACAGACGGGGACAGGAAGTGAAAAGCATTCAGCCGCGACAGGCCTGAGGTCAGAAGTTATCTGATTATCTGAGAGGTTTCCACTCGGAGCCGCTGATCCCTGTCCTGCTTTGATGGAGCGGGGAATTGAAAAGCTACAGAAGACGGGAAACAGCTCGAGGCTGACGTGAAGAGGGTTAGGGTTAGGTCTCTTTGGTTAACCCCTTGTGGAATTAGCCTCAAACCCCATTCCGGTCTTAATGCCCCCGAGGTGACGATTGTGCCTGATGGTGCAAATACTACACATACCAAGGAAGGTATTGGAAGCACTCTGCCGCCATCTAGTGGTCGAAGTGGATAATACATACTAGCCCCCTGGGACTGTGCAGCAAAGTTATTTTGAGGTATTAACCTGTATTTTAAATATTGTGATGACAGAACAGCAATGATTGTACAGAAACATATGTTGTTATTCAATTTCAATCAAAAGCAGCATCAATCTACAAGAGACTGGAACATTTGTTAAATTAAGGTTATGCCCCATTATGCCTAATGTCGCTAATTTGCCCCATACCTTAATTTTATATCGACTGTAAATGCTGTATTGAAATTAACAATCTCCACTTAATTTAGCATCTGTATGACAGCCAAAAACACAAATAATGTTTTTTTTTCTATAATGGGAAATGAATTCAGGCAATAAGGGGTTAACAACAGGGAGAAAATTATGAATATGATAAAAGACGAAATACAAAATGTATAAAACAACAAATGGACAAGAGTTGAACGGTTCTTGCTGCAGTTAGAAAAGTCTTTGGTGTCTTGCAGGAGCAGTTTTGGATCATCTGTGTTTTGTAATTGACAGTGAGGTCATTTCAATTTGATATGAAAGTCTTTAAATGTTTCCTTGGACGCCCCCCCCCCCCCCCCCACAGTGGACAGAACCAGTCCCAGTATAAAGCTCAGAAGACACTGGAACATCTGTCGGCACTTGTTCTCCTCTTTGTTCACCTCGGACTCACCGCAGCAATTTTTCATCCCAAAAAAAATCTGTATATGACTTTTTCTATTTGCCTTCATGAAAACAGTTGCCTGGTAACAGTCATGTGACCTCGGCCTCAAGGTTACCGCCGACACGTGTGCGTGTGCGTGTCAGCGACCACGTGCACGTGCGGCGCCACAGAGAGCAAGCTGCTGTCAAAACTGTGTTCGCTGGAAAAAGAAAAGAACTCTCTCTCCTTCATGCGACAGCTTGATTTGTGAAGTGGAAACAACTCCCAGCTTCTGGAGGGACGAAGACTTCGGAATAACGAGAAGAACATGAAGAAGAAAAAAAAGAGCGAGAGACTGAAAGTAATTAATCTAAATCAGAACGACAGATCCAACGAGATCCAGACGCCTGGGAATGAAAATATGACAAAATGAATTACTTTGAATGTGTTGTAATGTTTTCATGGACGAGCTGGAAGCCGTACTTCTCACAGGACAGTGGAGAGGGTGGAGTTTAGAGCTGCACTGAACTCTGGGTAATCTCCTGACCTCCTCCAGAGGAGCTGGATGTGAGGACGTGAGTGAGTTTGTCGTCAAAGGGTTTGAAACTCACCAGGAACTTGCGCTTCTGCTTCCAGCTGGACCCCTCGGCGTTGGTGTGCCGGTGGGCGTCGGTGGCCAGCTTGATGAGCTCCCACTCGGCCGTGTCGGGCTCCGGCCTCACCTGCAGCGTCCGCACCATCTCCTCCCGCTTCCGCTTCTCCCGGTTCTCCTCGATCAGACGCCGCTTGGCCACGCGCTTCGAGTCGTCCAGCACCACTGGGGGGGGGGGAGAGAGAGAGAAACACTCACTTATTAAAATCAGCTGTTTAATCTGGTTTCTTCTCATATTCAAACTCAGGAAACTTTCACAGATCAGAAAGTTTCACGTGATTGATGCTTTTGTTTCCTCTCGTTTGAGTTATTGTAATTTTCTCTTCACCTGCCCAAGCAAAAGTGAATTACATCTTGTTAAAGGATCACGTGACTCTGATTCCAGTAAATCTAAAAGTTGATTTTAAGATTTAAGTGCTGACTCTAAAGGCCGCTCTGATATGTGAGTAAGTTCAGGTCGTAACTTTTCTGTTAGAAACTCCTCATCTCTTTCTAGATCCCTCGTAACGACACATCTTCACAGTTGTGTTATCACCACAGAGGGGGAGGAGCCAGGATTTGTCTGAGAAACAGTTTTTTTTCTTCATAATGACTTTTAATAATTAATAATGACTCTTAACGGCCCGAGTGACGAACCTGAACCGACGGAGCTATCTGTCATTTACGCTTTGTGCCTGGATGACTTATTCAGAGAGAGCTTTTAACCACAGTGTCATCTCTCTGCTCCACGAACTTTTAACATCGATCACTTCCCGTCAGCCTCACATTTCAGAAACGTGCGGCGGCAGAATCGTGGTCGGAACATGTGACTTCTCGTCTTCGGTGTGAAAACTGAAGAACAGACGGATCTGAGAGAAAAGTCACTGGATTTAAAAACATTCTCAGAACCGAAGCCGGACGACCTTCAACACATATGAAGTGTGATATTGAGCGGCGGCTGCAGGAAGGGGGGGGGGGATTGAGCCCTGAAGGCCAGAAGGATAAAACAGAGCTTCATCTGGGAGCTGCTTTAGAGAAGCTGTGCACGAGGCTGCGTCCTGAACATTCAACACCAGATTAATTCATCTACACCTCCTCTGAAGAGATATCGACTTTATGTTGCACGTGTTGTTAGTGCACGTTGTATTCTGCATTGTCTCTGCTTGATGGAGATCTGGGTTCGTTTTTAAAAAACAACCGGGGCTTGAAAAAGGAAATCAGTGTAAGTCCTCTGAAGTCATGAGACGGTTTGAGTGTGTGTTGTTAATGTATCTGTTTATTCATTATCAGGATTCCAGTGCAACACAAAGAAGCACCGCCGCTTCACTAACTCAAATTCAAGCAACACAATGAATCAAAGTGCTGGAAGTGAAGTCCAGATGTTGTGTGTTTGTGTTTTCATCAAAACGTCCAGAGGAGAAGAAACCGTTTCCTTTATCTCCCCGAGCAGATATATAAATTAATATCCGAGGTGTAATGAGCTGATGTTGGAATGTGAGCGTGTGCTCTGCTCTTCATCTCGGTCGGGTCCTCGAGGCAGAGGAGGAACCCGTGAACAGACGGACCACAGACCAATGTGTCCCGTCCTCCCTGTGCTCACTGACAGTCAGTGCTTTGTCTCTAGCAGCTAATCACTCGGCTTCGGAACATCTGCTACAGACGCTGCTCACATTTTACAACAAATTATTCTTTATAAACAGTCACGAGTGCTGAGAGCTTTTTTTTTTATATAGAAATATAAATAAAACCTCTGTTCCACGTTAGCAGCTGTGATGTTGTGTCTTCGTTCTGCTAATTTCAACACAACGACAAAGTTAACAACTCAATCAGTCTGAAGATGGTGTTTTCAAACAGAAACAGGAAGACATCGTTTCCCAGTGGACACGGGGACTGATCCCAGTTACTCAAATAATATCTGGTGTCCTCAGTTGTATGATTGTAACAGCAGCTGTTAGCAAAGACATCAGGGTCAGAAGCACCTGTGATGGATTCTCCATGTTGTGTTCTGCACTGGTCACGTGACAGGAGCCTGACGAATCAGAGAAGGCTACGTCGTGACAATAATGAACCAATCAGAAAGAGTTTCATAATTTCCAAAGTATCACGGACATCAGACGTCTCCAAAGGCTCTTCAAAGAAAAACGTAGTTGTGCGGATGAAGCTTTGGTTTAGTGTGTACTTGATAAATGCATAATATTAATATAACGTATTAATATTAGCTAACAAAAGCAAATCACAAAGTACAACCACGGTGTGACACATTTTGCTCAACTACCAAAACAACTTAATGACAGGAACCATCTTAACGTGTTCTTGTTAGTCTGGCTCCCGTCCCGTCTGTTAACGTGGAGGAGGCGGGGTTTACCACCAGGCAGCTCTGGCTTCACCTGAACCTCATTGTTCTCTGTGTGAACACGAGTGTAAGTGGTGAGAACACATGAAGGCTCATTAACTCACAGTCCATGGCCATGCCCACAGAGATGCACTTCTTGAAGCGGCACAGCTGACACTGGTTGCGGGTGATCTTGTCAATAATGCAGCAGCCTTCATATTTACAGGAGTAGGCCGGGTGGAGGTTCTTCTGGATGGTTCTGCGGAAGAAACCCTGGAGAGAGGGAGGGAGGGAGGGAGGGAGGAGGGAGGAGGGAGGGAGGGAGAGAAGGAAGAGAAGAGCCCATTCAGTGACGGAGGTGAAATTTAAATTTACCATAACCTCAAGATTAAATCCACCAATTAAATGTTCTTGTGTTTCTTAGCTGCAAAACAAGTGGGAGGGGGTGGGGTGTGTGTGTGTGTGTGTGTGGGGGGGGGGGGGCAGATCACATGGCAGGCTGGTGATTTCATGGCAGGATCCTGCTTAACAAGAGCGGTTAAGTAATGAAGCTCTGGCCTGACTGAAGGTCTCAGAAATAGATTTGACACGAGACTGATGGAGCAGCAGACTTCTCTGTTGAAGCAGGAAAAATCTCCATTTTGAATTTATGATATAATAAACTGCTCAGAAAGAATGAAACACCTTCTGCTTATCGGTCTCTGTCCATCCATCACTCAATAATATAACACCGGTATAATAACACCTGTACTTTCATGTACTTTCTTCTTGGCAGGTGTTTGATTCATAACAACAGAGCCACCAGTAGAAGGAGCTTTCCAGAGTTACCAGTGCTAACTGGTTTGTCCCTCCAGGAGAACACAGGTTAGTTAGAACCTGTTCTTTCTGTCACAGGTTTGATTCCCATCTCTGTGATCTGTCACTTTGAGAGCAGGACTTCAACTCTTACACTCAGAACCCGCCGCTTGCACTCAGATATAAACCCTAATAAGTCAATGACAATTCCCCGGCCAATCGAGGACCAGATTAAGTGATGACCAATGACATAAAAGACAGAAAAGCTTGATTCATTATTAACCATGTTCAAATCATTCCTGGCTGCTCCCAGTTCAGAGACAGGAGATGTGAACCATTCTCTCACTGGTGCAGATTGTGATCTACAGCTTCTTCCACCGATCTCCATTCAAGCTGCTGTTTAACTTCCATTGAAGCCCGAGGACAACAGACCGTCTGTAGCGTGCTGCTCCTTTAGTTAAACTGGAGTTTAGCTTTAGAGAGAATACCTGATTAAATAAATGTTCATCATAACAAACCAATGAACTTCATTATGCTGAACACAGAGGCCTCTGATTGGTTAACTCCAGCAGGAGAATGAAGTTAAACACAAAGAGGCTTCAGTGAGTGGACGGATCTGATCCAGTCACAGCTCCGGCTGCTGATCTCAGAACTGCACAGGTTCTGTTCTGTGAGTCCAGGCTTCAGGGCCAGATTAAGATGCTGCTGCTCCAGGACCAGTTATATATATGAGCTTTAAATCACATCAGAAGTTCAGTCTCCTTCTAATCTTCAACACATTTATCGGCTTCTTGATTCATAATTCAACTCATGTTCAAATTCTCCTTTGCATATTTGTTTATGTGCACTAATAACTTGTCACACACCTTTCCATTGCATCCCCACACTCTTAGTGGGTATAGTATTATATATTTGATTTTTAATTCGGTTTATATGGAGCTGTGTGTATTCTCTCTTTCTTATTCTATATTCTCTCTGTTCATATGTTCTTATAGATGAAGATGAGTGAAGGTGTCTGTTGCTCGTCTGTACCTTGCAGCCCTCGCAGGTGATGCAGCGGTAGTGGTATCCCGTCGCCTTGTCCCCACACACCACACAGGGCTCGTCCTTCTCCAGGTAGCTGGGGATGTAGCCTGGAGCAGAGACGCTGAGAGCTACAGGAGAGGAGAGGAGGAAGAGGAGGAGGAGGAGGAGGAGGAAGAAGAGGATGAGGAGGAGGAGGAGGAGGAGGAGGAAGAAGAGGAGGAGGAGGAGGAGGAAGAAGAGGAGGAGGAGGAAGAAGAGGAGGAGGAGGAGGAGGAGGAGGAGGAGGAGGAGGAGGAGGAGAAGAGGAGGAGGAAGAGGAGGAGGAGGAGGAAGAGAAGAGGAGGAGGAGGAGGAGGAGGAGGAGGAGAAGAGGAGCAGAAAGTTATGACAGGATCCTCAAAGAAGCCCCTGTGCATTGGGCCCCAGGAGACTGTGATACAGGATGGAAGATAAACGACTGCACACGCAGCTTATGAGGTATTTATACACATATATTAAATATAAATACATTATACATCAGGACTCTACATCTGCTTATTAATTCATTTCTCTGGAGAATTGAAGAGTTCTCTTGATACTGGAAACTGGTATTCACTTTAAACTCTAGTCTCTCAGCTGTGGTCCCCACCCCCCCCATTCAATACCCAATAATATTTAATACAGAACTCAACAAGTTTTTGTTAATATTCCGACAGCATGTAATTGCACCATCACACACACACACACACAAACATATACATTCATGAGCCGATCCCCTGATAATAACATGATCATTGAGTTATGACTCAGTCTAGTGTGAGAAAGTTTCTGTATTTTATCAAATCAAAGATCGACTTTAATGGTTTAATGAACCGTGTAGAATCCATCACAACTGTTAATTATGTCAGATGTTTAATTGGTTAAACAATTAACTACTTTAGTGGTCGATCCAGTTCTTTTCTATTCGTTTGTTTTCTATGAAAACTCCACGTCCTGAGTGAACTTTCCTGTTTGGTAACAAATGTAGAAGTTCAGAGCTCTGAGCCGCGGTCACCGGGGGGAACTCATCTGGGTCCAACAAAGCTCCGAGGGGAGAGATGAGATGTTGAGTGGGAGCTTATCATAGTAATGAGTCCTGGGGGGGGGGGGCACAGGAACCTGTCTGAGGCTGAGTTCACTCGATTGTTTGGAGGAGACGGACACACTGGGAGAGAAGACGAGTCCTTACCAGACATGCTCTTCATCGAACACTGGCTGTTCTTCCTCTTTCTCTTCGGCACATCTGGCCACCTGAGGAGGAAGAGGAGGGAGAGGAGGGAGGGAGAAGAAGAAAGGGATTTTTTAGATTAACAAGTCGAGTAGTTCAACAAACAAGGAAATTCTAAACATAAAAATCCTGTTTCCCGGAGATGCATTGAAATTGTGCAAAATATGAACCGGGGTTTATGATTGGATTGAAGTTTTGAAACTGCAGCTCTGCTTGATAATTGTCCAAATCTTCCGGTTTAATCCACTTTCAGCACATTTCATTACTAAAGATCCTGAATGTGCTGCGGTTCACTAGAAAACTGAATTATACATAACAGGATAAAAACTAATAAGAAGGTTTTCAGTCTCTACAGAGGAAACATTTTACCATCAGTTACTCACAGGAAGCAACAACAAAAGAGATTTTAAATAGATGAAGAATAAAACTGTTGAAAACATTACGTGGAGAAACCATTATATAAGTGGAAGACTTATTCTGGAATTAGGAAATTGGAAATATACATATTTTTTGCATTATGTTCTGATGATGATATTTATATTAGTTTGAAGTTCCAGTGATGATATTGAAATTAAATGAATTGTGTGGCGGTATATTTCTCTTTTCTTTCCGTTAAGGACGCTTCAGTGTTTCCTCTGCTAAAGGAGACAAGTTAGGAAGCATTGAATCTCCTTTCCTTCTCATTTAGAGAATTCAAGCAGCTCTTATTGTGAAGGCCCCTCAATCAGGAACCTTCCTTATCAAAATAAACCCATGTGACACATTCATGTGATCTGAGTTATTGCTTTAACGCTCATAGAGACATGAATGGACACATAGAGACATGAATGGACTCAGAGACAGTAGATCTGTCATGAAGGGACACGTCCTGGCTGCAGATCTCTTCTTCACATCATCAATTCATCGTGAATCCTGCTTTTACTTTTTCCGAAATTCAATTTTAAATCACATATCCACACTAACTCACAAGTACACACACACATACACACTCCAGATGATATATAATTCCATCCCTTGTCTCACACACACACCTCCATCCCTCCATTTAATTCATATCCTTCCTCTTTTCTCACTCTCTGAGGACTGGCAGCAGATTTGGATTAAATGTCTCCCCCATGTCTGTCTGTCCTCTCCTCTCTCTCCACCTCCTCTCTCCTCTTCCATTCCTTTCTTTCTTCCTCTCTCGTTCCATCTCCTCTCTTCTGTTCCCTTTCTTCCTCTCCTCTCCTTCTCTTTCCTCTTGTGTCCTATTTCCTCTCGTATAATCTCCCACTTCCTCTCTCGTCTCCAATACCTCCTCTTCCTCTCCTCTTCCTCCCTCATCTCTCATGTCCTATTTCCTCTCGTCTACTCTCACACTTGCTGTCTTGTCTCCTCTCCTTTTCTTCTTCCTCCTTTCCTTGCATTGCATCCTCGCCTCTCCCTGCCCTTCCCTTTGTTTCCGCTCCTCTACTCTCCTCTTCCTCTCCTCTCCTACCCTCTTACACTCCTCTCCTACCCTCTTCCTCTCCTTTCCTACCCTCTTCCTCTCCTTTCCTACCCTCTTCCTCTCCTCTCCCCTCCCAGCCCTCTCCTCTCCCTCTCCTCTCCTACCCTCTTCCTATTCCTCTCCTATTCCTCTCCTCTTCATCTCCTTTCCTACCCTCTTCCTCTCCTCTCCCCTCCCACCCCTCTCCTATCCTCTTCCTCTCTTCCTCTCCTCTCCTCTCCTTTCCTTTCCTACCCTCTCCTCTCCTCTCCTATTCCTCTTCCTATTCCTCTCCTCTTCCTCTTCCTCTCCCTTTCCTAAACTTCCCTCAGCAGTATTAGGTAACACCCCCCCCTCCCTTTCCCCTCCGTCTCGCTGGCTGTCAAATCTACTTTCCTCTTCCAACATAATAAAAGGGGGGTGGAACTCCTCCCATGTCTCTGGGTTCTTGCAGCTCTTCACGCTTCAGCAAACTTATTAATTTTATTGCAGTGTGGTCAGACAGTAGCTCGGTGGGAAGCCGTCTCCTCTGGCTGGAGAACAGAACGTGTTGCTCTACGACACAAACCTCCTCTCACATGTCTGCAGCTAGAAACAAACCAAATCTTCAATAAATGATATTTAAGCTTCTTGTGTCGACGTTGATTTATCGACTTTCTGCATCATCACATCAGGGAACAGATGAATGTTACAGGAGGTGTGGGGGGGGCTGGTTTATATCATTAATGCAAACACATCAAATGAAATGATTCTTTGTTGAGAGACGATGGAAACTGCGCAGTGCAGAACATCCAGTCGACACCAGAACAAGCTGAAAACACAGCGTCAGACATGATTTGATCTGCATCAGCATCAGTCACTAGAAACATTTCCTCCTGCTGCAGTTTCCTTACATCAACCATGTGAAGTGGAACACAAAGCAGCAGCGGCTCCTTGACTTCACACAGAGCAGTTCCTAATTATCAGACTCTATCAGTGGCAGGGAGCTCGTTAAGTAACAGGAGCCTAACGAGCTGCTCTCTGGGGAACAGACCGAGGATCAGACTCCGGGTTGGACAGAGGGATCGTCCTCCATCAGCCTCTCAGAGACGCTCTGTGAGTCTCAGCATCAGAACGTCTCTGATTCTTCAAAGTAAAACCTCCGAGGAATTCATCAAATATTTCAGTTCAAAGTTTATCGACCGTGAACGAGCAGCAACGTGCACGTCGTTGTATTTGTTGAAACGTGCTGAAATGAAATCTTTTATTTCTCTCTATGTTATCTTGGTTGTATTTGTGTTTACTTTCTATTAATAAAGTTTATAAACTGTAAAAATATCAAAACCTCAATTACATTTCTTTGTCCTGAAGGTTTGATTATGACATTTCAAAGAACAAGTATATCCATGGTCCTGATGGGTCGGGCTCTGACAAGCAGAGGAGTTATCATCAGGGAGCAGCTCTGTCCTCAGAGCATCAGCTGAAACATCATCAGGTGGAAGAGGCTGTGTTTATAGAGTCATATCCATACATTATGGCCTCATAACCCCCCCCCCCCCCAGGCCACATTTATATCAGCTGATTGTCGGGCTGCAGAACCTCCTCCTGCACGAGTCACATTTCAGAAACACATTGTGCTGCTTTCAGGGACTTTCCCTCTTAACGACTTTAGCAGAGAAAAGAAACAACAAATTGGCTTCATACAAAGAATCATGTGAATAACTGGATTATTGGTTTTATCAAATAAGTCCTGACATGTTATTAGATGAAAGTGCTATAATTGGATAATCTCTGAAAATCCAATTTGTGAAAAACTGTTCTGAGCAGTAATCAATTTGTGTGATAAACGGCGAGGACGTGGAAACAGAGACCGAGAGCTGATGTGTGGACTCATGGCACCCCCCCCCCTCAAGTCGATGCATGTGAACAGACACGCACACGCACACGCACACGCACACACGCACACACACACCAACCTGTTGATGCAGTACGGCTGTAAGATATGCATGATGCTGCCTGTGCAGGAAAGTCCAGAAGCAGAGAGGCGTCCGCCGGCAGCAGCGTGCACAGTGCACGTGTCCCACCTCCAAGTGTCCCACCTCAAAGTGTCCCACCTCAAAGTGTCCCACCTCCAAGTGGAGCAGAGCAACAATAGTTCCTCTTCTCCAGCGGAGGAGCTTTGGTTTCCTGTCGCTCCTCAGATCCCCGGCAGGGCAGAGGGAGTGAGGTCTATCAGCTGTCACAGGGAACAGCGGCTCTCACACTGGCTGCTGGGAGGAACAGCCACTCTGTTTATCCTCCTCCTCCCTCCCTCTTTCTCTCCCTCCCTCCCTCGGTTGCTCAGGTCCAGCCCCCCCCCCCCCCCCCGTCTCCCTCCCTGTCTGTGTGTCTGTGTGTAGTCTCTGCTCTCCGTCATCACAACACAACTCATCATGCTCTCGTCTGCCTCGTTCTAACACACTCGCTCTCTCTCTCCAGGTTCACTTCATCTTCCTCCTCTCTTCTTCCTCTTCTCTGTCACCTGTCATCCCTTCTGATACTTTCATATTCTACTTCCTGTCACTCGCCCTGCTCCACTTCCACCTCTCTTCTATTTCGCTCTTTTCGTTTTGTCCCACAGGAGAAAACAAAACAACAAACAAACAAACAAACAAACAAACACTGCCGCTCTGCATCTAAACTCACTTAAGCTCTACCGCTGACTCGGTTACATAAGAGCAGCTGAGACGAGTCCTGTGAGGACACAGATCCCAGCTCATCGATTGAATTAGACTGGTCTGGGATCTGTCTCTGTGTCAGCCACAGTCAGAACTGTAATGGGAAATACCTGAGCAGGAAATATAGAGTTTCACTGACAGCAGCTAAAAATAGATCAGAAGGAGGCAAGAGCTCAGAGCCAGAGGATGACTCATGTTGTACTGATGGAATTAGAGATGGGGAGATGTACTGTACATCCACCGGAGTTTTTAAAAAGACGGTTGAGCTGTTCTCAGACCTGCTCTGACCTCCGGGTAATCTCCGGACCTTCTCCAGAGCGGCTGCAGGTGAGACACGCCCACTTCTGAGAGGAAAGCTCCGGACCTTCTCCAGAGGGGCTGCAGGTGAGACACGCCCACTTCTGAGAGGAAAGCTCCGGACCTTCTCCAGAGGGGCTGCAGGTGAGACACGCCCACTTCTGAGAGGAAAGCTCCGGACCTTCTCCTGTCGGCTCCAACGTAAAGTCTCTGGTTCATGAGCTCATGAGAGGAACGAGCCGGATCCTCTGGAGGATTCACCGCGGAAAAGAAAATGCAACATCTGCTTTTACATGATGATAAAATATGAATCTATTATCATCGGTGCAGACACAGATTCACAGGAGCTGATGGAAACAAAGCAGGAACTCTTTACTCATAACGTGAGAGTTCAGGAAATCAGGTCGTTAGCGAACTTGAGTAATTTCTAATCCTGTTTCTATATCCTGAAGGTAAAACATGAAAACATCCCGATTCTGTGGATACAAATGTTTTTATACACCGAGTACTAGTGTAATGTGTACTTTCTAAAGTGGTATTTTGACTTTTACGTTTTTCTTTTAGTATTATTTTCGTATTATTTGCAAAGTATCACAAAAGGAAATTTCAGATTCACACTCAGAACGGTCTCAGACTTTTCTCCAGGTCACGTTCACACCAGTGATGTAACGCGTGTGAATCTCTTCTGGTCACTGGGACCAACATCTGTCTGAAGCAACATCTGGCCTGACAGAGCGTCTCAAAGTTTGAGAATAAAGAGCCGCTGCTCGTGACGTCAGCAGAACGTCGGCTCTGGAAACCGGAGCAGCCGGAACCAATCCTGGTTCTCTGTTCTGTTGGCCGGAGCCCGACTTCCTGCCTCAGATCCCAGATCCACAGCTGTGAGCTCAGATCTTCAGAGTGGATCAGGTTCTCCTCAGCTCCTGTTCCATCTTAATGAAGGAACGTCCACCTGCCTGGTCTGAACATGGACGAGCAGAACATCAGAACAAGGTCCAATCAGCTGATATTCTCTTCATTCAAGTTCTGTCTGGTTGTATTTGTGTTTTCTTTTGAATCCTAGTGACTGATAATAAACTGTAAGGTGAGACCTCCTGTATAAAAAGCCTCAATCACATTTTTTCAAGGATTTGAATTATTATAATAGATTTTTTAATATTTAGTTTTGTAAATAAGCAACGATTAAACCTTCATCATTAAAACGTCCCTGTCGTCCCGTGGTTTTTATTTTTGGGACATCATAACAAAATAGTTATTGATTAATGAGGAGAAACGTTCTGTCAGGTGACATGACGCCAGTCGACAGCTCTATGTGTAGAACCTGAGTCCAGCTTCTGTGTGACCCAGCTCTATGCAGCGAGCAGCACATAAACTTCTAAAATGTCACGGATGAAAAACTGGATGAAAACTTGAGAAATGTCAAGTGAATAAAAAAACTTTCTTTCCACAAATTATTCAAACTGAATCGACACCAGTCGCAAAGATCATCACACGTTAGAATCCTCACCTCAAATCACATAATTCCAACTTTATTAAATAACTTGAAACCTGTAACACTGTTTGACTCTCACACTGAGTTCGCTGCTGACCTCAGCGTCTCTCGACACACGGCTCAGAGCTCGTGAAGGGACGAGCAGCTGATCCTGAGTCTGCTGCTGCAGCTCATAAACTCACTGTACGAGCACAGAGAGGTCGTCTGAGGACGAGGACTCAACGAGAGGCAGAACCTCACCAACCAGCCGAGGAGGGAAAAACCCATTAGTCCACTTAGCTCAGACTTTAGTCGGGTCACTAGATCTGAGGACTACAACGCCCACAATGCACTGCTGCAGTCCAACGTTAGGATTGTTCTCTGTCTTGTTTTAGCTCATTAAACTTAACCTGACTTTTGGAAAACAATAGAGATGGATTCTGTTTCATAACTTAATGAAAACTCCAAAGACTTCAGCTGACGGGGGGGGGGGGATCAAGCTGCAACTTCCTGTTTCGGGATGTCAGAGCTTTTCTATCGTTGTGAGTTTTAGTTTCAAAATCATTATACGACAAAAATAGATAAATATACCGAGACAAATATGTTTGTTTTGTTCTTGTGATGCACGGAAACTGTGATTTATGTTTTTAGAATAAGAAATCAAGGCTGAACACACACAGACTGAAACACAACAGAGACTCAGACACACACCCAGACAGACACACAGACAGACACACACACGGCAGATTCTATTTCCGTCACCTTCTCCAGGCGACACAAAGCTTTGCAGCATCTCTGTGAGTGCAACGCGCGTGTGTGTGTTTACCCAGAATGCTCTGTGACTCAGAAATCACAAAGGGGAGGGGTCAGGGCATGAGGCAGCGCTCACAAGAACACGTGCATGGTCAATGACACACTGTGTGAGAAACACACACGCACATGCGCACAAACACAAAGCAACAATCCCCTGTTGATGTCACATATTGAGGCGTCCTGAGCTGTCCTCTGCTTTCTGTGGCTCCATCTGCCCTCGCTGCTCCTAATCCAGCTCTGTCCACTGCACTAATCCACACACACACACACACACACACACACACACACACACACACACACACACACACACACACACACACACACAAAAACACTTATGTACATCCTAAATAAAATACACACCCCTCCTCTCACACACAATCTCACAACCTCAGAGTAAAGAGGCTTCAGCCAAAGATCAATTATCTCCCCAGGTAGATGCTGCTTGAGTTGTGTTGTGTTGTGTAACATCGCACACGACAGCAGCCCGATGGTGAATCTGAAGGTCGTTGAAAATCAATACAGCTCTCTCTGCTGTTAGCATGACGGAGCATGACGGAGCATGACGGTGCACGACTGCTTCTGATGATAGCAAAAGTTTTAAGCTCAAAATAATTGATATTTGTTCTTTCTCTCTGAAGAGTTGTGGCTTTTTTTCAACACAACTGAATTGTGGCCTGTGCAGCTGCACTCACAACAACTCCCTGAACAACCTGAGATGTGTTGACTGATGAACTCACGTGTCAAAGCAACAACAGCAGCAACAACAACCACTCTCTGGGTTCTTTAACTCCATCTCCTGGAAATCAGCATTTATTGCAACATGAGTTCTAACAACAACAACAACAACAACAACAACATGAGGTTTATAATATTCTTCAACTTCTCATCTACACCTCGTTCATATTTAACTTCTGTCATTTCATATCATCGTCCATCTTTTGTGTTCAGTCTCAAAACAGATAAATGTCACGAGTTGAGTTTGAATCTTTTTATTCTTGTTTCTGAAAAATGATTTTGTCGTGACATGTTTTACAAAATGTATTGAAGTGATTACTGTGTATTTATTTCTTTAATATTCACCACTATGGGGATTAAACTTTGCTAAGCATCGTCTCACAACTCAGACAGTGCGTGTGTGTGTGTGTGTGTGTGTGTGTGTGTGTGTGTGTGTGTGTGTGTGTGTGTGTGACTCCACGTGCCACTGAGACAGAGCAGCACAGATGGCAGCGTGACAGAATGCTCTAACTCCCTTTTACCTCTCCCAAAAAACTCTGCTTCCTCCCCCTCTTTCTACCCCCCCCGCCCCATCCCTCCATCATCTCACACCCCCCCCCATCCATTGATTTATTTATATAAAGCTTATCCAGCAGAAGCACTCGTCTTCTCCTTCTCTGCTCTTCCTCCTCATTAAAGCTTCTACTGGTGAAATGTGCTTTGAAAACAAAAAGGTGCTGGAGCTGCTCTGCATCTTTCATCCATCAATCTGTCCATCACGGCCCGCGGCTACTCTCTCCTCTGTCACTGCTGTCAAAGCACCGCTCGCCTGTGCTTTGATGAACACACACACACACACACACACACACACACACAGACACACAAAGAGAGAGAGAGGGGCAGGACAATCCATCACATTCCATTCAGCCCACAAACAAACCCCCCCGTCCGTCTCACCCTTTCTCGTCCCCCTCTGACGAGTTGCTATCCTGCTTGTTGGACATTGGCTCCATTCTGCCTCAGTACCGTCCAGCGGCCAATCACAGGACAAGGAGGCGGACCCCGGCCTCGCCAGCCTGCTCAGCATTCGCCGCCGGCGCCTTCAGTGGACACGTGAGAATCTAGGAGGAGCATGGTGGGCGGGACGTCGGAGGAAGCAATACAAAGCTGGAGGGGAGAGAGAAGAGACACACACACACACACAGACACACACACACACACAGACACACACACAATGTCATTAACATTCAACCATTAACATATTACATTACATTTTGAACACATGCATTAGTCCTGTCAATCAAGCAGATTTACAGGAGCCATGTCAACAGTCAGAGTTTGAACACATGATTCAACACATTCATTTTAGAACAGCGTCTGATTATTATCTTCATCAACATTGAATCTGCAGATTATTTTACATATGTACATTTAATTGTTTAATCTATAAAACAAATGCTCATCACGATTTAGTAAAGAACAAGTTTCTCTTCTTTTCTGATGTCATCAGTTCCATTAGTTTAAGGCTGATTAGTTATTAACTGTAAATCACCAGAGGAGTGATGTTTAGATTAACGTGGTCATTTAGTTATTAGACGTCTCATTTAATTTTAAGGCAAAACCCATAAAACATCTTTTCATATTAGAGGATTTGTTGTTTTTTAATGTGGATGAAGTGAAAACAATAATCTGAGTTTGACTGTTTGAACGAAATATAATATTTTAAGACATCTTAATTAATGGAATTTTATAATCTCTCAATTATTATCAGAAAAGATTGGGAAAATAATATGATTAATTAATAGTGAAGAAAGTACCAAATTCTGTATAGTGATTTTAAACAGAGAAACAGAGAGCCCACATTTTTCTTGATAAATAACTTAAATATTAAATGTTAAACATCTCCAGTGTTTATGTTGTGACGCGGAGGGAACAGAGCCCGGCTGCACTTCCCCAGTCGGGACGCTAGATGGCATCAGAGCGTGAGAGATCACACACGACTCAAACCCTCGTGACACACATCTCAACCAATCACAGCTCGTTTACACTGAGGCCGCAGATGTACACAAGGTAAAGAAAACAGGAGGGGGGGGGGGGGGGGGGGGGGGGGGTATATAATGTACATAATATCTATAAATTCAGGAGAGTTTGCTGCGTGTTTATTGGACCATATGATTTTGAGATATTTGCATTTAAAATAATAACTGAACTCCACAGAGCACTGAACACGACTCTGTGGGGTTCAGTGGTTAAATACCAATACTTCAGTTTATGACGTGTGTGAGTGTTTACTCGATTCAGTTTTCTACCTTTTCAAATTTGTAACTTAAATGTTTTCAAACTGAAATGAACAATAACAATTAATTTGCTGAAGTAAGAAAAAATAAAGAATAAAAAAATACTTGAGGGGGGGTAAAGGAGGAGATGAGAAACACACACCAAACACACACACACACACACACACACACACACACACACACAGTTGGTGTAAACATCATATGGGCCAATGGGTCAGTGACAACACAGATCAATGTACTGTCTGTTAACTACAGACAGATCAGTACATACACTAGGACGTACTGTACCAGTCTGTGTGGAAACCGGACATGCAAGAGATTATATAAAACTATTACAACACACACAAGAGCCTACTTACTTACTCACTGTCTATTTAACCACCACACACACACACACGCACACACACACACACACACAGACAGACACACACGCTGTAGTCTGTCTCAGAGTCGGAGGTTTGGACGACGTCCAAGCTGATTAGATGGAGAGAAAACACAGCGTGATCAAAGATGACCGTTTCAACCCGGCTCCTCCAGCTCGGTTCTCCTCCAAATTGCCTCCCTCTCTCTCTCTCTCTCCTACTCTCTCCCTCTCTCTTTCTCTCTCTCTCTCTCTCTTTCTCTCACTCTTACAATTTCACCATAAGCCCCATTAATGAAGAGAGAAACCAGGAGGACACACAAAAGGACGAGAGACACAGTGTTGCTCTCATTGAATCTGAAACACAGCGTGAACATGTTCTTGTTTCTTTTCCAACATCCAACACTTCCTCTGCTCCGAAGATAATGATGTTAAATCCTGAATCTGTTCATTTCACTCAGATCAAAGTATTTTACACCTCAAGCTTTAATTCATATCACCTGATCTCTGAATGTAAGTTAAAAAAGATTCGCTCACATGCACAGTGAAGTTAGAACTTCATTCTCGAACCCGACACACATTTAAAATGAAGACGGAGAGAAGTGAGGCTCTTACAGCTTCAGAAAACCTGAAGCTGACATTTGAATACCTTTCATTTCAGGGGGTGCATGTTAAATATGGGAGATAGGACCGGAGGACTGTATACAGTTCATATTAGCTGATGTGAGTTCGGCTGAGCTAAGTAACGTAGCAGCAGATCTGTGGATCTGACAGGAGGGGGGGGGGCAGGACTTAGTGAGTCAAGGAAAACAATTAGGATGTTCTGGGCTTAGATGATTGTCTCAGAGCAAGGAGCTAACGACCTGTGTGAAGCTCCAGTGTGACACCGTGCATGTGAATCCACAGACGTGCACGTGTGAGATGTTCTGAGAAGAGTCGTGAGCAGGACTCATCCTCACCCACGACTTGGTTCCACTGGGACTAGTTCACGTTCAGCTATGAATAGTGAAACTGTGAAACCTCTGATTCCAGTTTGACTCCACTTGTTTTCACAACCTGGTTTAGAGACATTCTGATTTGGGAACCATTCCAAATCTAAAGCTGTCCTCAGGATCCATGTTGACTCAATCACTCCTAAGTCAACGTTCCACTAGAGCCAGGTCGGGACCTTTCACCAGAGTCACAGCAGACCTGTCCCACAGTTTGGGATCTGATCACTGCTCACAGTACACTTCAAAGTAATATTTAAAACCTTCATGTACTAATATTTGATCGAATGAGAAATAGAAACTCATTTGCAGTGAGTTCCAACTTGTGAGGATTGAGAGGATTCCAGGTATAGGCTGGATCTCCAGGAGGAGGAAGAGGATCCAGACGTACAGGTTAGATCTCCAGGAGGAGGAAGACGTACAGGTTAGATCTCCAGGAGGAGGAAGAGGATCCAGACGTACAGGTTAGATCTCCAGGAGGAGGAAGAGGATCCAGACGTCCAGGTTAGATCTCCAGGAGGAGGAAGAGGATCCAGACGTACAGGTTAGATCTCCAGGAGGAGGAAGAGGATCCAGACGTCCAGGTTAGATCTCCAGGAGGAGGAAGAGGATCCAGACGTACAGGTTGGATCTCCAGGAGGAGGAAGAGGATCCAGACGTACAGGTTGGATCTCCAGGAGGAGGAAGAGGATCCAGACGTCCAGGTTAGATCTCCAGGAGGAGGAAGAGGATCCAGACGTACAGGTTAGATCTCCAGGAGGAGGAAGAGGATCCAGACGTACAGGTTAGATCTCCAGGAGGAGGAAGAGGATCAAGACGTACAGGTTAGATCTCCAAGAGGAGGAAGAGGATCCAGTGTATAGGCTGGATCTCCAGGAGGAGGAAGAGGATTCCAGAGGTAAAGGTTAGATCTCCAGGAGGAGGAAGAGGATCCAGACGTACAGGTTAGATCTCCAGGAGGAGGAAGAGGATCCAGACGTACAGGTTAGATCTCCAGGAGGAGGAAGAGGATCCAGACGTACATGTTGGATCTCCAGGAGGAGGAAGAGGATCAAGACTTACAGGTTAGATCTCCAGGAGGAGGA
This sequence comes from Pleuronectes platessa, assembly GCF_947347685.1. Taxonomy (NCBI): domain Eukaryota; kingdom Metazoa; phylum Chordata; class Actinopteri; order Pleuronectiformes; family Pleuronectidae; genus Pleuronectes; species Pleuronectes platessa. Next base: position 23,727,802 of record NC_070641.1, read on the forward strand.
AGAGGATCCAGAAGTCCAGGTTAGATCTCCAGGAGGAGGAAGAGGATCAGGACGTACAGGTAAGATCTCCAGGAGGAGGAAGAGGATCCAGACGTACAGGTTGGATCTCCAGGAGGAGGAAGAGGATCCAGACGTACAGGTTAGATCTCCAGGAGGAGGAAGAGGATTCCAGACGTCCAGGTTAGATCTCCAAGAGGAGGAAGAGGATCCAGACGTCCAGGTTGGATCTCCAGGAGGAGGAAGAGGATCCAGACGTCCAGGTTAGATCTCCAGGAGGAGGAAGAGGATCCAGACGTCCAGGTTAGATCTCCAGGAGGAGGAAGAGGATCAAGACGTACAGGTTAGATCTCCAGGAGGAGGAAGAGGATCCAGACGTACAGGTTAGATCTCCAGGAGGAGGAAGAGGATTCCAGACGTCCAGGTTAGATCTCCAGGAGGAGGAAGAGGAGGATTCCAGACGTACAGGTTAGATCTCCAGGAGGAGGAAGAGGATCCAGACGTCCAGGTTGGATCTCCAAGAGGAGGAAGACGTACAGGTTAGATCTCCAAGAGGAGGAAGAGGATCCAGACGTCCAGGTTGGATCTCCAGGAGGAGGAAGAGGATCCAGACGTCCAGGTTAGATCTCCAGGAGGAGGAAGAGGATCCAGACGTACAGGTTAGATCTCCAGGAGGAGGAAGAGGATCCAGACGTCCAGGTTAGATCTCCAGGAGGAGGAAGAGGATCCAGACGTACAGGTTAGATCTCCAGGAGGAGGAAGAGGATCCAGACGTACAGGTTAGATCTCCAGGAGGAGGAAGAGGATCCAGACGTACAGGTTAGATCTCCAGGAGGAGGAAGAGGATCCAGACGTCCAGGTTAGATCTCCAGGAGGAGGAAGAGGATCCAGACGTACAGGTTAGATCTCCAGGAGGAGGAAGAGGATTCCAGATGTACAGGTTAGATCTCCAGGAGGAGGAAGAGGATCCAGACGTACGGGTTAGATCTCCAGGAGGAGGAAGAGGATTCCAGACGTACAGGTTAGATCTCCAGGAGGAGGAAGAGGATCCAGACGTACAGGTTAGATCTCCAGGAGGAGGAAGAGGATTCCAGACGTCCAGGTTAGATCTCCAGGAGGAGGAAGAGGATCCAGACGTCCAGGTTAGATCTCCAGGAGGAGGAAGAGGATCCAGACGTCCAGGTTAGATCTCCAGGAGGAGGAAGAGGATCCAGACGTCCAGGTTAGATCTCCAGGAGGAGGAAGAGGATCCAGACGTCCAGGTTAGATCTCCAGGAGGAGGAAGAGGATCCAGACGTCCAGGTTGGATCTCCAGGAGGAGGAAGAGGATCCAGACGTACAGGTTAGATCTCCAGGAGGAGGAAGAGGATCCAGACGTACAGGTTAGATCTCCAGGAGGAGGAAGAGGATCCAGACGTACAGGTTAGATCTCCAGGAGGAGGAAGAGGATCCAGACGTACAGGTTAGATCTCCAGGAGGAGGAAGAGGATCCAGACGTCCAGTATCTACATGACGTCAGGTTCTAAGCATGAGGAGACGCAGTGTAAAACCCACACGGTCCAGACAGAGAAGGTCACAGTAAAGTGTCATCGTTGAATTACTGAAGCCATCAACTCTTTTTATCAGAGCTGTCATCACCCCCCCCCCCCCTCCTCCTCCCCCCCAGTTCCTTCTTCTGCCAAAGCCCTGCATGTGTTGAAACAGTTTTCTTCACATTCATATTTCAAACTGACACAGAAGTGGAAAGTTCCAGATCCACGTCCTCCCTCCTGGTTTCTGCTCCTCTCTTCCTCCGTCTCTCTCTCTTCCTCCGTCTCTCTCTCTCTCTCTCTCTCTCTCTCCTCTTTCTTTCTGCCCTCGTTCTCTCGGAGCCCGAGGCGTCCCCTCGTCCTCCGCTCCCTCTTCCCTCGCTTCACGTTTCTTTTATTTACAGTAATCATCTGCTCTGTGTGTTCATTGTGTTCCCTCCTCTCATTGACTATGTATGGCTGCTGTTTCTCTGCCAGAGACTGTAATTACCGACCGATGGGAGAGAAAGTGTGTGTGTGTGTCTGTGTCTGTGTGTGTGTCTGTGTGTGTGTCTGTGTGTGTGTCTGTGTGTGTAAATGTGTGGGTGCACACATTTCTCATACAGGAGTGCAGTTGTGTGACATTGTGTCTGTGGGTGTCTGCACAGAAGTGGGTTTTCACTAATGAGGTAGCACGCATGCACACAAACACAAATCTCTCTGAGGTGTGCATGTTTGTGTGGTCTGTGTGTGTGTATGTGTGTGTGTCCAACTGTGTGTGTGATTGCATCAATTCTAATATCTCTATGTACATCGTTAGTAGTAAAGTAGTAGAAAAGTTTGTGTATTAATAAAAACTAAATGTGCCCGCTGCATGGGCGGTGCCCGCTGCAGGCTGTCGTCTGATTGGCTGTTCTGCTGCTGCTGATGACGCTCCAATAGAACCCAACGTAAACAGAGGATCCAGGTTAGTTTCATGACGTCCAATGAGACTCCAGCTGCTCATCATCAAGTCACATGACAGTATCATCTACATTAGAGGGAGACGTCAGGTCAGCTGATCTCTGAACGTGTCAGTGACTCCACTACAGACGGCTGATTGCTCCACCAGCTGAACTGACCTGAACACAGTTTATTGAATTACTGGATTTTATTGGAGAAAGACTTTCCCTGTGATGACATGAAGCTGACCCAGGATCAGCAGAAGACGCCACAAAGTGACTTCACATGTGAGAGTGGGTGTTAAGTTGCTTTCTAAGCCGACACGTCTCAGAGTGAGGAAACACACGCAGGCGGATCCAGGACCTGGACCCTGATCCTGGACCCTGATCCTGGACCCTGATCCTGGACCCTGATCCTGGACCCTGATCCTGGACCCTGATCCTCTGAGACGTCCGGATGCATTAAGCTCCGCCCATCAGCTCCTCCACAGATTAACAGAATATAAGAGAATCTCAGATTGAAGCTGAAACTTCAGATGATTTACGTCCTGGATTCACTTTAGTGGGACTTTCTAGTGTCCTTGGTCCAGAGCTGCAGACGTTCATACACATGTTCTGTTCAGTCCTGTTTCTATTAATCATTTGGTCTATAAAATGTTTTGTTCCATAAATCAAAGTTTAATTTACACCAGGAGAGAAGGAGCTGGATTCTGCATTTGAACTTGTTCTTGCTGACCAAGACAGTTTGGATTTTTATTGTTCATAAAAGCAAATGATTTACAACGAAAGCAAAAGGTTTAAACTATCAAATGTTTTTATTTCATGTCTCCTTCTGCTTCAGAGGCTGAGAAATTAAAGTGTTTGTAAATGTTGGTTCGTCATCTCTTCAGAAAAACCCTCAGATCACAAGTGATCGTTTTCAAACACTTCAAATCAAGAGGCAGATTGAATTCTGCATCTCGACTCAACGATCATAAAAAAGATGAAAACAAAAGACATTTTCTTTCAAGTTAAAATTGGAAAATGAAAATGATTCATTTCCATTTTGGTCCAGGGTGTTAACGAGCTCACGTGCACTGTGAGACCAACATAAAGCAAAGAGTGACCTTGTGAGATCAGAGCCCCCCCCCCCTCAGTCAGGGTGAGGGCAGCCAAGAATGTGGGCCATGGCTGACCTTCCCTTCGCCTCTCCTCCCTGTTTATATGCAGAGCGACTGCACCCCCCCCCCCACCCCTCCTCTCACTATTGATGTTCCTCCTCCAGCAGAAGCTGCTGCAGCTGCATGACTGACCCGTCTGAACTGAGGAGGGCTGCTAACGAGTTATGATTCTAATTAATTCAACCACATCGTTTAATGTAATTTCTTCATTTTAACTCAGGTTTTTCTTCTGCTCCATGTTGAGCTGCTCTAGCATCAGACCGGTGACACTGTGGGAATGTGGTCAGATCAAATGAAGGTTGTATTTTGTACGAGTGGAGAGATGTAAACATGTTTGTATGTTGTGGCCCTGATGAGAGAAATGGACCAACAACACTTTTCACTGGTGAAGAAAGAAGCTGAGTCGCTGGGAACAAACAGTTCAATGTCACTTCCTGTTTCTGTTCCTTTCTCCAACAGCGATGAAATGTTGTTGTGTTTATTAAATGTTTTTGTGTTTTCTAATATTTTATATTGTTGTTTTTCTAAAATGTGTTTTCTTAATAATCTTGTGTTTTCTACAGATGTTGCAGAGTGTCAAATGTTTTATATACACACACAAAATCTGCAACTTCAAATCCAAAATGTGTTAAAAATCCAAGAGAAATTAGTTTGATGTTTTGATTTCATGCACAGTAAAAATGTGGGAGGTCTTCAGTCTGATAATGAATCGGAGACAGAGCAGCTACTGGAGCTGAGATCCTGGATCAGTCACAACCTCCTCACACCTGCTGCTGCTCTGAATCCTTCTTCATGCTGTCCTGCTCCTGCCTCCTCACATCGTCTGTGAAGCGTCTTCCTGCTGAGGACAAACTGCTGCGTGACCCTGAGGACACAGAGACGCTGTGACTGCTCTGTTATTGGACGGACTTAATAGCCTCCAGCCCGGCCTTCCTCCCCCTGACCTCCTCTTCCTCTTCTAATCCTTTCCTTATATATGACCTGTAATTCCCCTCTCTCAGCTCCTCGCCAGTCCAATCTCACATATATCTGATGTTATCACTCTAAGTCATTCTGGGAATGCACTGGGTATTGGAATGAGAAAAAATAAACTCCTGCCTGGGATCGTCCTTTTCTCCTTCATTTTATTTCTCCCTCCCGCTGTCGCCATCTTAATCCCCCCCCCCGTCTGTAGGCAGAAATCATCTCACTTCAGCCGCAGCTACAGGTGAATTCTTCCACAACAAAATGAGACTAAAACTGATTTAAATTTGGGACGTCTCTTCAGGAATCCGAGCTCTGCAGCCCGGCCACGTGAGGATTCTGGTTCCTCAAATCAAAACTCTTTACTCGACACCAGGACTCTTCTTCTGCTCCGGCTCACACTTCACAATAAAAGCACAGGAATGGATTCTGTCACCAGAGAAGATGGAGAGCTTTCCTTTTCACTGTCACTTCAAGAGTCCGACTCTAAATGAGCAGCGCCGCTCTCACTCGCCTCTCAGACGGTGCTGACGCTCTAATCGGAGAACATGAGAAGCACGAAGTTCCGGGACACACGACTCTACACAATGACTGCTACACGATGACACACTCCTGTTCAGCTGCTTTTTATTCAGATATCAGTATCTCAAACCGATTATACTGGAATAAGAGGCCCGAGTGTTTCCCTCCAGCTTCAGAGTCCGAGTCAGAGCTCGAGTCTCAGATCAGCTTCAATCTGCTGAAGGATTCAAATCTGCAGAGACAGAGACGTGAGAGCTGGAGAGTCCCAGCGAGTGGACGTCCAGCAGCACTTGACTGTGGAGGGCGACTCAGCATGAGGTCAGCAGAACGGCTGTGAAGGTCTCTCTCTCTGTGAGCGGGGGGGGGGGGGGGGTGTAAATAAACAGCTCAACTGCAGGACGTCGTCATTTCCACTGTTATGAGGGAAACACTGATGACTGTGGACACATGGACGCTTCAGGACTAGAATGTGTCCTGCTCCTCTGTGGAGGGACACAATTACCAAATAGATATAAACGAGAAAGATGTAAGGAAGTATATTTACTCAAGTACTGTACTTGAAGTACAGGTTTAAGGTATTTGAACTTACTTATTACTAGGGTTGCAAAGGGGCAGACAATTTCCGGTAGATTTCCGGAAACTTTCCAGAAACTTTCCATGGGAATATTAAGATCGGGAATTTTAGGAATTTTGAAAAAAAATAATACACGAATTATTCTACAGAACAATGCCACGTGCACTATCTCATGTGTGGAGACATTTCACCCCAGCCAATGTAGAAGGAAAGGCATATATTCAAATGCCCAAAGTTTCCTCAGGGCTCAAATCAGCCTATGACAAACAAAATGTTTATATTTATGTCTGTATATGACAAGGTAAATACAGTTAGTATAAATTACCCACACAATTTTCAGTTTATTCACGTTAATTCCCGTATATTCCCATGGAAAGTTTCCAGCTTTGAATATTCCCGGAATTTTGCAACCCTACTTATTACTGAATATTTTCTGTTGTGTACCGCTTTACAGCTCTACTCCACTACAAGTACATGATAAGTACTTCAAACTTCATTAACCCAACATGGACAAGCTACTCTGACCTCAGGTTGGGAACCACAATGTGAATCAGGCTCTGGCTCCTGGACTGAACCAGAACTTCCACTTCGATGACTCAGCACTTTACTAAACTATAACTTCACACCTGAGTCACAGTCACGAGTGCGAGCGCAGAGCAAATATCACAGGTCCAAGTTAAACAGAGGTGAAGACGCCACGTGAACGATTCAGGGAATATTTACGTGAGTTTAATAACCGACTCCGGAACGTTCAGCAAAAGTTTGAAAATGATTTAATCACAGAGAGAGAAACAGGAGAAAGTTCCTGAAGCACAGACAGAAGTCAGACAGCTGCTCTGATTCAGTGTCCAGATGTTCTGGATCCTTCCCACTCGTGTTCAGATCTCATTTGCACATCCAGCCGTCAACAGAACCAGATGTTTTCCCTGTTCTTCATCTTAAATGAGTCGTTTTAACAAATGTCAATATTCATCTCTATCAGTGTGTTTCTGTCACTGCTGCTCTGTGAGCTTCAGTTTCCCACTTTATCAGTCAAGTTCATTTTAAACCCCGGCTTCATGATCATAATGTGTGGACCTGACTCCCAGTCAATCTGCACCCCCCCACAGTATATTAAAAAAACAAATCAATTAAATGAAATCAATTCTGAGGGAGCTGGTAAATTGGGATTGATAAATCCTAGAGGACCTGGAGCCACTCGGGTCCGTGAGTGACGCTGAGTCCCTCGTCTCTTACTGGGCTGTAAATGAGATTCATTTTTCTCTCTGAATTGTTATTGTGGATTAAAACGCATAATGCATAATTGGAAATAAGCTGCCATTCAGGCTGATGGAGACAAACAAGCTGCAATATGCTGCAGAGGAATCATTTCCCAGGAGATTTGAACGTGAGATATGAAAAGACTTTGTTCTAAGACTAAAGAGAAAATGCAATAAAACCGAGTTAATTATGAAAGATCACAGAGCTTCGTCAAATTTAAAGTTTCTTGCAGTAGTTTGTCATAATTTAGAAAAACAGACGGTTCTGAAATCTCTCAGGTTCCAGTGGCTCGTTTTCAAACCACGCAGGTTTTCTTATTCAGCGTCTTACTGGTTCATTAAAACCATAATAAAGCTCAGAGCTACATCCCAGTGAGTCCTGACCAGTCCCTCAGTCGAGCTGCTATCAGCCTCCACTGCTGAGGGAACTCCCATCATGCACTGCAGCACTTCTCACTCTCTCTCTCTACACGGCTTCCGGAGATGGGAACAAATAGATGTGTCCATTCTCTACGTTTGTGTTGTGTGTGTGTGTGTTGTGTGTGTGTAGCACAGCATGTAGCATGTTTACTCCATCTCTGCTGTCTGTGAGTGTGGGTGTGTTGTTTTGTGTGGGTGTGTTTAGCACAGCATGCAGCATGTTTTATTGTGTCTCTGAGTCTCAGTAGTGTCCCTCTTATGTCTTCACATGTCTATTTATTGCTGTGATTGAGAGCAGCAGTAGACCTGTATGTCATATATAAGGACACAGTATGCGGGGGGGGGGGGGGGGGGGGGAGGACATGTGACACTGCAGGAATCAGCAGCCAGAAGATTGACTACTAATCAACCCTGAACAGCTGCATAGAAAGGGGGCGTCTCCTCGGGAGCAGGCGAGGGCGGGGGGGCAGCGAGACGTGAACCAGATCAACACAGACCATCGATCTGAATCTTCTGCTTCTCAGGATAACGACCGGGTTTCTCATTTAGAACGAGCAGAGAGAAGCAGGAACGTCTCTGAGTCTCTGCGTCTCTGAGTCCATGAGTCCCTGAGTGTCTCTGAGTCTCTGAGTCTCTGAGTCCCTGAGTGTCTCTGTGTCTCTGAGTTTCTGAGTCCATGAGTCTCTGTGTCCCTGAGTGTCTCTGTGTCTCTGAGTCCCTGAGTCTCTGTGTCTCTGAGTCCCTGAGTTTCTGAGTCCATGGGTCTCTGTGTCCCTGAGTCCCTGAGTTTCTGAGTCCCTGAGTCCCTGAGTGTCTCTGAGTCTCTGAGTCCCTGAGTGTCTCTGTGTCTCTGAGTCTCTGAGTCTCTGCGTCTCTGCGTCTCTGAGTCCATGAGTCTCTGAGTCTCTGAGTCCCTGAGTCTCTGAGTCTCTGCGTCTCTGCGTCTCTGAGTCCATGAGTCTCTGAGTCTCTGTGTCTCTGCGTCTCTGTGTCTCTGAGTCCATGAGTCTCTGAGTCTCTGTCTCTGTGTCTCTGAGTCCCTGAGTCTCTGAGTCCCTGAGTCCCTGAGTCCCTGAGTCTCTGAGTCCCTGAGTCCCTGAGTCTCTGAGTCTCTGAGTCTCTGAGTCCCTGAGTCTCTGTGTCTCTGCGTCTCTGTGTCTCTGAGTCCATGAGTCTCTGAATCTCTGAGTCTCTGAGTCCCTGAGTCTCTGAGTCCCTGAGTCCCTGAGTCTCTGAGTCCCTGAGTGTCTCTGTGTCTCTGAGTCTCTGAGTCCCTGAGTCTCTGTGTCTCTGAGTCTCTGAGTCTCTGTGTCTCTGCGTCTCTGTGTCTCTGAGTCCCTGAGTCCCTGAGTCTCTGAGTCCCTGAGTCTCTGTGTCTCTGAATCTCTGAGTCTCTGAGTCTCTGTGTCTCTGAGTCCCTGAGTCTCTGAGTCTCTGAGTCTCTGTGTCTCTGAGTCCCTGAGTCTCTGAGTCTCTGTGTCTCTGAGTCTCTGCAGAGGAAATCAAACCCACGAGAAACGACTCCTCCTGACGTCTCGGCTGCAGAATGGAGAGAATCTGTCAAACTGAGGATTAGGAACCGTCACAGAGGACGAGCTGACAAACATGGACGTGTGAAAAATGTGAAATGTCATAGAAAATGATCATGTGGGAGGCGGGGGACGGGGGGGGGTAAGTGGTCGTCTTTCCACAGAACAAAGATTCAGAGGCTTCACAGAGAAAGCAGCTGCCACTTCACTGTCACGTCCGATTCCTCTTGAAACCAGGATTAAACACCACATCTCAAAAGCTGGAGCAGCATCTTGAGCGACAGCCAACTCTCAGTTTCCAGAGCGGCCGACTCTGCCGAGCACAGCTTCAGATTTTCACAGTAATATTTATCGTTTACAGAAGGAGACAAAAAAACCTCCAGTTATGTGAGAAGTTGCTCGACTTCTGGTGAGAGCTCGAGATCTGAGAAATCACAGAATCAGTTTTGCTTCTTTCATTTAACAATAAGAAATCAACTGAGTGGTTCTGGTAAATACTCAGAAGAGACTCTTCAGCCTCGTGGCAGCAAATCACCACGTAGAGCAAATGACCTCATGAACTCTGAGCTGCTCTATCAATGTGTCTCTGCAGTCCCACTTCCCATCTACAGGTTGAACTCTTCTCTACAGGAGGAGCTCCCACACCGAGCAGTAGAACCCCAGAGCTGCAGGTGGGGGGGGGGGGCAGGAGAAGTGCCTGGTTGCAGACTGCAGCTGATGTATTCACTGTAAAGCGGAGCCTCTATATGAGGACAGCTGACGGCAGGGCCCGGATCATGCTGACATACAGAAACGAAGGCTGCCAAGGACTTTATGTCCCTCCAACTCTCAATCTATGCTCCTGCAGGCGAGCCAAGGAACAGGCCATAGGAAGGAGGACGTGTTGGACAAGGCTTGTTCAGAAACCCGAGAGGGACGGAGGGACGTCAGAGACACCGAGGGGACGGACTCGTAACGAGGAAGTGACAGAGAGAGAGAGGGAGTGGAGGCAGGTGAGGGAGCAGGTAGAGAACACAGGTGAATACAGAAGAGAACAGAATGTGATCTGTCCTGGTTGAGTGACAGGTTCATCCTCTGAACCACGACACCTCAGAACATTCCTCTGTGTGGAACAATCTTCTTATATGAACTGAGTGTGTTTACAGGGAGAACACAACACAACTCCACCAGGCGTTACACAACTCAGAGTCCAGGTTCGACACCTGCCTGCTTCTCTCTGTGTGTCTCATCCACGACGTCATGTGACTGATGAAATACTTCACTATTGGCTGTAATCAGTTCCACGGTGATTGACCCACTTGTGAGGAGATTCTCTGGAGTTCACGTCTGATTGTGTGTTCATCCTGCAGTCATGAGCTGATATCTGATCCAGGGTTAAGAGAGAAGCTGGTGAGGATTCGTGGTTGTGTAGTTGTGTAGCTGCATCAACACTATTGATTGGCTCCTGTCGGTGTTTTCATAAACAGCGATGCAGTTACTCTCCCAGGGACGACAGAGAAAAGCAATTTCCATAAAAGCACGTGGGGGGGGGGGGGGGGGGGGGGGGGGGGTTGTTCTGTGTGGTTCCGTGCAGCACGTCGTCCAAGCTCCATCTGAACGTGTTGCTTCCTCTCATCATTTACATTTTATTATCCAAACCTCGGTTTCTTCTCTGCATCACATTTTGTCCCCGTTGTTTTTTTCTTTGCCTTGAAATGAGATATTTTCATCTGTTGTTTCTTTTAAAATCTCAAAGCTATGAATTAATAATGAGCTTCCTTTAGGTGCAACACAATGGATGTTATGAGCTGATACAGGAGACACGAGCAGATCACATTTATGTTTTATACATTTATGCAAAATGGGCGAAATGTTCATAGGATTATTAAACCGCTTCAGACACATTGTTATATTGTCTGTATAAAAAATATTAATTGCAGCTTTGTGAGTTATTTACTGATGAAAGGTAAATAAAGAAAGACAGATCAAGATTTAAATCTTCTATTCAAAGTGGCAGAATCTGTTTGATCTTGTCCCAAACGAAGGAGGTGACATTAATCCGAGCTCCACACAGAGTTTGACTGTAGTTAAAATATGAATTTGACCAATAACGATCTGTCGTGACAGGTCCGACCTTTGAGAAGATGGAGAGTCTGAAACCGAGGAAACCTTTTGTCGCCTGGACTCAGAACTGCAGAACACGATCAACTGAGAATTTGTGGACGGACTTGAAAACATCTTTTCATTCATTGTCCCCCGGCAGCCTCACGGAGCTGAACAGGAGGAAAGAGGAAGAAGAGCCGATCAGACTGATCCACTTAGACTCAGAACTGATCAGTGTCAGGAAACTCCCGGGAAATCGAACTGGATTCAAAGCTCCAAAGAGAGACAGGTACTTTTCACAGGCTCGATACCAACAACAATAATAAAGCTCAAACTAAAAGTGAGGCATCACGAGAAGTGAAGGAAACAACTGGATTAAACCAAATCCACAGAAAACCTAAGTTTAAAAAGTGCACCGGGTACTTTGGAGAATTGGTGCAATAAACTATTCATGGCTGAATCTTTAAAGGCATCATCACTATCATTAATTAATCACAATATGAAATGTTATGGTTCTATAATTGCAGTTCCACAATCAAATATAAACTATTCTAATAAATCGTGTTGGTGCCAGAACGTTGAACACACTTCAGCAACACACTTGATGTTGTGACAGATGTTGACAAACCCAGCTCCTGTTTGCAATGGTCCACTGATCAACCCGCCCACGCACACACACACACACACACACACACACACACAGCTGCCACTCACTGACCCACTATTTTAACACATTTTAACACAAAGTGAGATGGTGTGTGTTTGAAACGCTTTTTTCGACACATGAACGAGACCGAGGGGAAAACCATGCTGTTAAAAAAACCCTGCTTCAAACTGGTCCTCGTGCAACATGGAGTCAGATTCATTCTGAACTTAGTGAACATTACAAACTGCAGTGAAAATAAACTGTGGAGATGCACCAGTGAGTTGAAGCTGGACACACAAACCAGTTGGAAAGCTCATCCACGTTTCCCAGTAGCTTCACTCTTTGAGGTTTTTTAAAACTCTGCAAGGTTCTGAAGGATAAATTTTAATTCTGTGTTGCTGCTATTGAGGCATGAAGGCTCCGGCTGGTATGAGCTGGTGCATGTGACTGGCCGACACGCTGGGTCACTGCCTGGTGGACGTGTGCTGCCATGAAAGAAAGAGCCAAAGCACAGATTAACTTTTTGCCACCGGTTCACCAGCCGCTCGGAAGACTGAGGGAGTTTGACTCTTTAGTGCCACTGTCCCAAGAGTCAGTCAGACGGTTAAAAGAGAAGGAAGGTCACCACCAGAGAGAGAGTCTCCTGATACCTTCATCATGTGTGGAAGACAAAGACTGAGAGAAGGACCTCCAGAAGAAACTCCAGAGAAACTCCAGAAGAAACTCCAGAAGAAACTCCAGAGAAACTCAGAACCCAACTGTTCTGGAAACAGCTGGAACGTGACGGGGACATTTTGTTCCCATAAGGAAAACGAGTCCAAACAGGGTGACTGTGTTCAAACAGATTTAACTCTGCCCTATAGCATGAGTAATGTCACACGCACACACACACTCACACAGACACACACACTCACACGGCAGGATTGCAGCAATAGTCTCAGAGAGCCCATGGATGAGTCATTCAATCCTCCAGTATCATGTACCTATCAATAAATGTGAACACTTTCAACAAACTATTTTTAAATGACTGGTCCACACACACACACACACACACACACACACACACACACACACACACACACACACACACACACACACACACACACACACACACACACACACACACACACACAGGGCAGCGATCTGATTGGCCGACGCTCTCTTTACATTACGGCGAATGTGAGGGGGGGGGGAGGCAGGCTGTACATCGCCGTGGCAACACAGACCAGGGGGGAGGGGCCAGTGTGCGATGACGCTGAGGCGGGAACATACATGTGACTCAGGCTGGAGGACTGTGGGGGGGGATGCAGAGGACAGAGGGTGTCTGAGGTGAGGCTCGTCCTCTGTGCCCCCCCCCCCCCCCCCCCCCCCCACAGCTCCCTCCATCTCTCACTCTGTGCCCCCCCCTCCATCTCTCACTCTGTGCCCCCCCCCCTCCATCTCAATCTGTGATCCCACCATCTTTCTTCACATGCCCCCCTCCTCCCTGCTCTCTCCATCCTCACAGAAAGGGAACATTGTGTGACCACGACACCAAAGAGCTGCTCGTTCTGCAGCAGGAGCGGTGTCTGTGTGCGGGAATCGAACAACGGTCTCGTGACTGAGCGGGAAGGTTCCACAGGTGATGGAACACGGATCCTTTCAGAAGTCTGTGGTTCTTCTGTCTGTTTCCTGCCTGAGGTTCTGACTGAAGGTCAAAGTGTCTGTGGTCAGTGAGAAACCTGCAGACTCCAGGTCAGAGGTCACCCTCTTTGATTGATGGGACCTTTTCCTGTTGACTTTTTATTGAGCTGTATATTAAAATGAGGCAGTAAAGAAAAAGCCTATTAGAGAAATGTTCAAATACATTTAAGAGATGTTCTATAAATAAAATCTTCACATCAGGTGGCTGTAAATTTGGGAAATGACTTTTCAGTGGAGTCGCTTCCTGTTGATCAGTCGAAGCTTCGTCAAACTTTTTATTTTACTGAACCCTCACTTTTCTATTTGAAGCTCAGACTCAGTTAATGACCTTTACAGCTCAGAGCTGCTTCCATCTCTCCTAACACCCGACTGTCTCTGCTCTGTATCATTTAATAAGGCAGAAATGCCAGTTAAATGTCAGTTAGACACAAAGATATAGAAATATGGAAACATAAAAAGTACTTTTCTTTTGTTGTCAGTTTAAAATGGCAAGTGACGTGAGCAGGGAGCAAATCACCTGGATCCTCACATCCTGTCAACAAGGAGAAGAAAGAGGAGGAGGACACGTGATGATGAACAAAAGAAAACACAACTCACCGCTGCATTCTTCTCTTTACTCGTAATGCTTCCCCCTCTTCCTCTTCCTCTTCCTCCTCGCTGGTATGGATCTTCTCTTCTCACTTTCTCCAAGGTCTACAGTGGAGTCTGCCAGGAAGTTCTTCAGTCTCTGTGGTTTCCCCTCACGAAGCTAATGAGAACTTCTCCTGCTCCGAGGGAAGCTCCTCTTCTCTGGAGGCTCCGCCGGCTGAAGAGGAAGCTCGAGGCAGAGGAGGAACTTCTGAGTGATGTCTGAAGGCCTCGGATGCTACGGCTTATGTCATGAGGCTCGTGTGTGAAGTGACTCTGCCGCCTGAGAAGCGCTCGGAGTGAAGTTTCCTGCCAGTAGATGTTCTGAAGTCTCTCCCTGCTTCTCTGGAGGCCGCCGGCGCTACTGCTGCTAGACTCCTGCCTCTAAGGCAAATGGAAGATGCTGGAGTGAGGTGCCTACTGGGCAGACTGGAGCACCAGGCTGGTGAGCACGTGTTACCTGCTGGGTCGAGCACCAGGACAGTGAGTGCTGTCGCTGAAGGGTTCCCTTCTGTTTCCTTGACTGAGTGAGTTTGTAGAAGTTGTGTGTGCTGAGGTATATTGTTGCCAGGTATATTCTACAGAAGGTGAGGATACTGTGAGTGTGTAGCTGCCTCTGTGGCAACACAACCTTTTCCTTCCAGAAGGAACTAGCCTCAGGTCCAGGCTACGACTGAGGATCAGTACAATTCATGCAGTGAGCGGATCTGAGCTGGCAGGTGGCGAGAGGTCAAAGGTCATTGCTGGTTGGCCTCAGTGGGGAGAGCTTGAGAGGCAATACAGGTTATCAGGGCCACAGCAGTGGAAGGTCACAGGCGTGTCCCAGTCACTGGCTCGGTGGAGGAGGTAGGCAGTGGGAGAAGATCCCTGAGGTAAATGGAGAAATGTTGCACAAATAATAAAGAAAAAAGAGGAAACTGAGCAAATAATAAGTTGCTGATTTAGTTTTTCCTTTTTCTGTTTCGCTGGGAGGTAGAACGCTGACGAGGTGTTCTCTGATTGGCTCAGAGCGAGAGGAGAGGACGGCCGGAGGTCAAACTGTGCTGCTTCAATCTTCACTGGGTTTTTCTATCTTGTGTCTTTTGAAGAAGTAGAATGCTGGTGGTTTCCCAGTGTCCATCTGAGGGAGGCGATGCTCGGCTCGGCCTCGTGACATGAACAGGTCGGTTCCTTCAGGGGCTCCACCTGAAACAAGAGAACAACAGGTCAGAGCAGCACCCCCGCAGAGCATCCAGAGCAGTACTGACAGTGGACACCAGGGGGAAGGGAGTCCAGTCACATTGAGTTTGCTGAGCTAATAACTGGAAGAGTTCTCCAACGATATAAGAACCACTAACGACCACAGTGAGTTTATGAGAAATGACCCGGAGCCGATTTCCCACCTGACCAGGAAGTCCTCAGGCTGAGGACCTGAAGAGGAGCAATGAGGTGTAACTAGAGTGGCAAAGGGGCGGAACATTTTCGGTAAATTTCCGGAAACTTTCCAGAAACTTTCAATGGGAATATTAAGCTCGGGAATTTTGAAAAAAAAAAAAAACATAAATTAAACGCTGAGAACTAACAACATCTTTCAAAATTCTATTTTAAAGATGTATGGAATGCAGTTTCAATCCTCCACTTTGCATTTCTCCATCACATGCACAGATAATTCCCAGCATCCTTCACTCTACAGCAGCTATTGAGGCCTGCTGTAGTGTGCAGGACTAGTCAGGTAAGTTTCTATGATATTACTGGGGAAAATATATTAATATGCTGATTGAGGATTTTTCATCTGCTCATCAAACCTCTTTCTATTCATTTATCCATCAATTGTAAAAACAATTTAAAGATGATTCTAACTATTTATATCTCTAGCATTGCATTAGTGTTTTTTTAGAAGCTTTCTTCTCATCTTATTCTACAGAACAATTCCACGTGCACTATCTCATGTGTGGAGACATTTCACCCCAGACAATGTAGAAGGAAAGGCTGTGTGCATTTACAAATACTGTGCAAAGACCTGTGTTAAGAACTAAGACACTAAGATGCAGAAGCATATAGTCAAGTGCCCAAAGTTTCCTCAGGGCTCAAATCAGCCTATGACAAAACTAAATGTTTATATGTATGTCTGTATATGACAAGGTAAATACAGTAAGTATAAATTACCAACACAATTTCCAGTTTATTCCCGTTAATTCCCAGAATTTTGCCACCCTAGGTGTAACCCAGCAGAAGAGCATCTGGGCAGCTTGGTTTCCACCGTGAATGGGATGGAACCTCCCAGTACAGATCAAATATAAGGTGATGGGACCGGTCTGGATTGTTCGTCTTGTTACAGGAGAACTTCTACCAGCACCAAACAGAACTCCAGCTTCTATCTGATTCTAAATCACGAGGGATCTGGATTTTGTTCTTTAATAAGAGTAATTTCCTCAAACGCTTCCAGAGCAGATTCTCAGCTGAGCAGTAAAATCCTCCGGCTTCACATCGGAGGTGACAGAGAATTTACACACGCAAACTAAAAGATGCTTTTTCTTCTCTGGAGTTTAGCGATGCAAAATGAAAATACTACACATGCTGCAGCAGACAAGTGATAAATGTAAAGAAGCAAACAAAGCACCAGTGTGTGTGTGTGTCTGTTGTGACCCTACACAACTCACACAGGCTCTGCAGGGACGACAAAACAGAAAACAAATGAGGGATGTTCTTCTTGCAATAACAAAAGCTACAGTACTTGTTCAGTATGCAAAGCAGCTACTGGGAGGAAAATCTATTGTTGGCAGCCCGCATTCGAATGCACACAATGTACACAAGGACACACACACACACACACACACACACACACACATTACGTGTTAATCTGTCTCCATCTGTGCAAGCGGCACTTGGGTTGGGTTTCTGACAGACGCACATAATTCTCTTTGTGTGACCATCTTCCTCATGAGGGAAAGGTAGGTTCATGGGGAGCGCACACACACAAACACAAACACACACACACACACACAAACACACACACACAGGGCAGGCACCATGATCCAACTAAGTCCAACCTTTAGAAATGTGCAGCCTCCATCTGAGTGACTTGAGGCTCTATGTAAAACGGACACACACACAAACTCCTACACACTCACACACACACACAAACACACAAAAATCACATATTCAAATAAAATGAGATGCATCAAAACTCTACACCCACACATTTGGGGGGGGGGGGGGTGTTAATACTTACAGTAAGTTGCATAAACTGGAGATAATTAGTAGCTCCACTAAACAATACATAATGTATGTATATTTATATATACAAACATGTACATATATACAGTACATACATGTATATGTTCCTGGAAATATCCTTGTTGTTTGATATAACTAGAAATCTTGATATTGATATCAGGACAGTTTCCCATCTGTCCCTCTGCTGTCTGTAATTCTATTCTGTTACAAACAACAACAAACACACAACCGTCCTCTTCCTCCAAACACACACAACCGTCCTCTTCCTCCAAACACACACAACCGTCCTCTTCCTCCAAACACACACACACACACATCTCCGAGACAAACACCGGAGAAGCAGGAAGCGACCAATGAAAGAGACGTTCAGATTAATGTGATGAAGGAAGAGGGAAGGAGAGAGAGTGGGATGAGAGCAGAGAGTCATTTCTAACAATAAGCATCATTCTGTGACCGGGGGGGGAAGGAGCCCCCCCCCCCCCCCACCACACACACACACACACACACACCCCCCATCGGGAGCTGTGACAGATTTACAGTGCAGCCTGTTATCACCGCTGCCGGCTGCCAAATTGGCTGTGAAGTAAAAAAAAAAAAAAGACTGGCCGCCGTCTAAATTAGTGACCACTTGGCCGAGGAAGAGGAGGCTTGAGAGGAAAGTAAAAATAGTGTGTGTGTGTGTGGGGGGGGTTGGGGGGGGGGGCTCTGTGGTCTTAAGTGATGATTGAATAATTCCTCTGTCAGTCCAGATATTCAGGAACCAGCCTGATGAGCTGTGGTCGGTTTCTAAATTCATCTGATTCAGTGATTCAAATGTTTCAGATTGGTTTTGGAGTTTTCAGGGATTTAACTCTTTGGAAAATAAGATAATTAAAGACATATAGAAGCATGACTGCGGATATAAAGATATGAAAACTGCAAAGACACTATACTTATCGGACAGTAAATATTAATATATATATATATAAAAGAAACCCACCTATATATTTAGTATCACCTTGGCCAGTGACTTGGCCGCCTGTCGTTTTCTGACCCTGACCTGAAACCAAAGATTATCAATAAACTATCAGCGTGTTGCTTCCATTGTCTCTGAACCTGCTGTCTTCTCCTATAAGAGACTGGCACAACGAGCTGGCAGCTGATCAGTGTGCACGTGTGTGTGTCTGTGTGTGTGTGTGTGTGTGTGTGGTGAGCAGGCACTTGGCACACAGTATTTGGCAGCAGGTAGCGATGAGGTCATGCTGCATTCTTATCGAAGGTTGTTGTGTTTTATCTCCTCTAGGATTTTTTTGGTAGAGGATGGATTTGGAGGCTGGAAAACACCCACCACCCCCCCCACCCCCCTCCCCCCGCCTACACACACTCTGCAGGGACGACTGCTGGTGTCCAGCCAAACGTGTGTGTGTGTGTGTCTGTGTGTGTGTGTGTAAGACCTTCTGACTTTCCCAACAGTGAGGAGGATATAAACCCTGAACCCGTCAGATGTTCTTCTCGCAGCATTTTTAAAAATCTACTTTCACAAACGAGCTGGAACGAAGACAGAGAACAATCTGTGAGTGGAACCCATAGACTGGTGGAACCGCAGGTGAACATGTTGGATTCTGAGCTGTGGGTTTGTGTTCATACATCTTTCCATCAGCGTGTTGCACTGTGGAGTTCTGCTGTGCACGTGAAGCTGTGAGGCAAGGGGACAGGAAACCTAACACCTGGAGAAACCTGTTCAGCAATGCACTGTGTGTTCTATAGACTGAGGGAGGTGGGCCGCTGCTATCGGCTGATTTGGGGGGGGGGGGGTTGATGAATACTTCTCTGACAGTTCTCACGTCTGAATTCAAACTTCTCTCTTTGGAAACTGTCTCAGGAGACAAGCGCCTTCAAATCAGAACCTGAAAACTGTCGGTCTGACAAGGAAACAAGGAAATAACCAATGAACTAGATTTAAGATGTGAATTCGTGTGATACTCGGGGTCATGTGACGTTCTGCAGAAAGATGATATTTCCTTGTAAAAGCTGCAAGAAGTTGAAAACCACGGCGCAATAAAGATTTGATATTTAACATTTGATGTATAAATCTTCAGGGACGACCTCGTAACACAAGCTCAATAAAGTTATGTTCAAATTCCTCTTTTTGCCACGAGTTTCCTCAATAAGTGAAAAATCTTGAACGTGTAAAATGCAGTTAAACTCTGTGTTTTACTAACATACAACATGTGGAGGAGACGAGACGATATTAAAACAATCTGCGACAGTTCCCATGTCCAACAAGACAAAGTGTGTGTCCACGCAGTCTTATCCTTTAATTTAAATTAAAAAGATCAAAGACAAATCTTCATAATCCCGTAAAACGATAAATCACATCAGAATGTAGCTGGAGTCTCATGTGAAGATATCTGTTATATATGAATTAATATTCCGTCCACGTCCGGCCTGTTAAGTGTGGAGCTGGTCTCCCGCCGTGCAGCCTGCGGGGGGGCGGGCGGGCGGGGGGGGGGGTGTTCAGGAACCATGTGACTCTCCAGGATGTATACGCAACATGACACACGCAGGTTGAGTCAATACAGAGAGGGAAGCTGGTATGTAGGTTAGGACACATGATCAGTGACTGGAGGCTCTGAGATGATTAACGCTGAGGACAGGAAGACGACCTGCAGGACAGTGTGGACCCAAAACACGTCTGGTTATCAGCCCAGTCAGGGGGGGGGGGGGAGAGTTCAGCCGCACTCGTTATAATTTCCATTTCACAGTAATGTCATGCACATGAAGAATCTCTCTGGTACAAAACAGGAGCTTTAATGAAATTTTTACAACTTGATTAATACACACAGATGCCCCCACACGGACCTGATTTAATATTACAGAACCAAAGAGCTAACAACATGGAAATGATCCGGCTTCTTTAATTAAAATTTCTCTTCACCCACCCCCCCTTCAAAAAAAAAGTCTGGATATCTGTGAAAGTATTAAAACATGTTGTGATGTTCCAGGAGTGTGTGCTGATCGCTTTGGGACACGAGTACAAGCAGCTTAATTGGAATTCTAATTTTATTTCATCTGCTTTGGGTGTGTCTGTGTCTGTGTCTGTGTGTGTGCGAGTGAGTGTGTGTGTTTTTTTTCACGCTTCACTGATTCCACAGCAGCCGACTCGTCTCTTGTAGTAACATCATCCACCTCCACAGTGAAATCGAAGCCACTTGTGTGGAACTGTCTCTCATAATGGAACAACGCAGAGATAACTGGTGTTATGGTTTCATTCAAAATAATGAAATGAAACCCTGAGAGCTGAATCAATGGAGCTGCAGCTTCAGAGAGGATCTTCACACCTGCAGCTTGTTGTGTCCTCACACAGAATGATGTTCATTTCTCTCCTGTAGTGAATTAATAACTGGGACATGTTGTGGTCTGTGTCCTCGGGACCTGAAGCAGAGAGAGAGGATTCAAGCTGCCTGTGGTTCTATCACCAGAACAGGTTTGACACAAGCTGCCGTCAGAGAGCAGGGACAGGAACACCTGCAGGGCGTCAGCAAGGAGAACGAGTGAGAGTGAGTTGAGTGACGGATCCTCAGGACTCTTTACTGTAGAGACACACGGGGACACGTTGTCCCCGGGTGAGGACGACCCGTCAGACGAGAGACACAGAAGAACTCAGGTTTAAACCAAGTGTCAGTTCTGTTGTCTGAGTTAACACCTGCAGGTATATAGAGTTAACGTAAACTGATTAGCTGTGACTCACTGAGCAGCTGGAGTGTGGACACCAGGTGAAGCTACAGATATTACATCATAAATCATATTTAAAACCATAGAAGTGCAGATCTGTGTGTTAATATTCATCTTCTCATTCTGCTGGTTTCACTTTCTGAGGAGATAATTTGTCTCAACTTGTCTCCGACTGCAGCACAGCCGGTGAGTCGTGAATAAGCATAAAAAGAGAAGTAATAATAAAAAAAAAACAGTTTTCCGAGGCCACAGTTCTGAAGTTTAAACCTCGTCCATGTGCTGAATGAACAGATTCTCATTTCCTGATGAGGAGAAGCTGCTGGAGTGGAACTGAAAGCGTTTATTGCTCAGCCAGCCTTGATCAGAAGGATACTCCACACGCTGAGGAGGCTCCACGCCGCTCTGGAGCCCGCCGCTCTGGAGCACGCCGCTCTGGAGCACCCCGCTCTGGAGCACCCCGCTCTGGAGCCCGCCGCTCTGGAGCACGCCGCTCTGGAGCCCCCCGCTCTGGAGCACGCCGCTCTGGAGCACCCCGCTCTGGAGCACGCCGCTCTGGAGCACCCCGCTCTGGAGCACCCCGCTCTGGAGCACCCCGCTCTGGAGCCCGCCGCTCAGGAGCACCCCGCTCTGGAGCACGCCACTCTGGAGCACGCCGCTCTGGAGCACGCCGCCACCAGGCATCCGTCTTCATAAGAAATCCAGCTCAACACAAATTGATTCATCTAAAAACAAGTTCCCTCCATTTGGGTCCAAAACAACAAACACAAAATGGAGATTGATGAATGTTTGCGTGTTTCACAGCGTCATGGACGGATGGAGTGAAAAATGAACAAGAGGAAACATTACCCACAATGCCTTGAATCGCGTTCATAAATAATTGGCTTTTATCTCTCCTTTTTTTTTCCCCCCGCTACACGTTTTTTTTTCTTTGGATAACTTCCCTCCTCATCTCTCTGTGTTTCATCTCCCCTCAAGCAGCCCACTGTTCCTCCTTCATCACTCTTTAACCACCTCCTCCCTAGCACTGTGCAGGGTGTGTGTGTCTCTGTGTGTGTGTGTGTGTGTGTGTGTGTGTGTGTAGGATGATGTATGGAAGCGAGCGCATGCTGCACAAACGGGGGAGATGTTCTGAGGCTGAGAAGCAGAGCAGGACTCTCTCTTCCCTTTTGAGCAGAGTTCACTTCTCACACTGATCAGAACTCCTCACCTCCTCCCACCTCCTCACCTCCTCACACCTCCTCACCTCCTCACCTCCTCACACCTCCACCCGCTGCTCTTCCTCCCCGTCCTCTCCCTCGTGTTCTTCATTCCTTCCAAGCTTCTGACTGCTAATCTGTCACCATCCTCATTCTTTGTCCCTCCTGCACCGGCACCACTTCCAATCTGTTCATGCTGCTGCCCCCCCCCCTCCCCCCTCTCTCTCCCCCCCCATGTCTTGGTTCAACTGCTGGCAAAGCTTACCCCATCCAAGGTCACCTATACTGCGCTCTGAGTCTGACAAGTGGGCTGATGTGTGTGTGCGATAGAGAATTCCTCACATACACTTGTCCTCATGCACAGCATACACAATTACCGTGCGCATGTGTGTGGCTGCCTGTGTGCGTGTGAATAATCCCTTCTGTGTGTGTGTGTGTGTGTGTGTGTTGTTGCCCTGATTCCCTTGCATGTGCATTCCCTGATGCATTTTCCTATACGTCGTGCCTGCGCCTGTGTCTGCGTGTGATTGGCTGTCCTGGTAATGTACGTGTCTATGCGTCCATGTGTCCTCGCCTGGCCTGCTTGTGTAACCGTCCCCTGAGGCCGGGCCTGGTGGGCGGTGCTATAGGAGGCTGTGTGCTGTGCACTGAGGAACATACAGGATCTGCTGCCTGTCTGAACTCACTCACCTCAACACGCAAATATTGACCCTGGACCGTGACACAGATCTACAGAGTGTCAGGTTCTAGAACAGGGACATTACAGGGCTGTGTTTGGTTAGTTTGTCACATGCACACATGAGCACATATACACATTAACACGTTTTACAGTGAACAGTGAATGTAATCCACTGAGGACACGTTACAGAGAACATGTCTTTCACAATATTATATCCTTATTCTAAAAGAAACTAAAGCTGTCAACTAAATGTACAAAATACAGACATTACTTCTGATTTATTGGATTGAAGTATGTGGAAGGAATAAATGGAAAATCTTAAGTACAAGTACTTGGAGTTATCATTAATGTCACTGAAGCTGAAATCCTGTAAAACTGACACTGAATGTTCTCTGCATGTCCCAGTGGAGTCAATATTCATGCGTTCACTTTCAGATCTGTATCTTCTAAATCTGACGTATGAAATGACACATTTTAATTAAAATTCCTACATATATAAAAACATAAATCCAAAAGGTTGAATATGTAAAGAGATGTGTTGTTGCAGATCCACTGAGGCATCACACGATCTAATCAGATCCAAACAGATGAGTTTCATCACCGAGGGGTTCAGATCTGTTATTATAAAGCATTAGATCTGTAATATACATATGAATATATAATACAACATAAGATAAGATGATATTCCAGTCGTCAGATGTGTTATTTAAAGCTTCAAGTATCGTTTTAAACCCGTGAGCCGAACAGTAAGAGTCTCATTACAGATTCAGTGAATGATTCTCTGGATGTCACAGGAAGCAGTCATCAGCTGAACGTGCTGCTTCCTGTTGGACACTCGTCACCTGAAGGTTTTGAATATGTGGACATATTGAATCCTGAACTTGCTTCATGAATATATTTGACGTCACATGTTCGGCCGCCCACCCAGATGCCCCCCCGACTCTCTGAGAGATCCTTCTCAATAACAGATCAATGCAGTGAAGCGTCTCTCTCCTCCCAGAGGCCGATGAGCCTCAGCTCCTCTGCAGTCTGTTCTCAAAGTGTTGAACACACTCTGCAACACGTCGGGTGTCGATCACAGAACAACGACACACACGTCTCACCAGCAGAACACGATGCAGCTGCTTCAGAGACTCGTTTCAAATCAAGACTCAATCGATGTTTCAGATAGATGTAGTAACCTGAGTCTTTACTGAATCGTCCAATCATCATCCAATCATCTTCCAACCATATCTCAACGTAGCCAGGCCCAGCAGACCTGTCAGTCGTCGCGTTAGTGGGCGGAGCTTTTAAAGAGTTTGCTGCATTTCTTGCTTTAGGCTTTTTTTTTTTACGTAAAATCCAAAAGCAAACATTTAAAGACTTGATTGTTGAACAAGTGGAGAGTTTATCGTGAGCAGCTCGTTAGTTTAGCTCCTGTGTCTTTGACCGAGCATCATGTGCAGGACCAGGTTCTTCAGCTCCATGGACGTGAGGAGCTGATCTGAAGCTCCTGGTTCATCACGACTCTCTCTGTGGAGAAGCTGCTTTTAACGTGTGGCGTGTGGCGTGTGGCACCGACACAAGTACACAATGGACCAACAACGGACCAACAACAGTAAAGACACAACGTTAGCCTGATAAGTACCATTCAGGTGAATGCGATACAAACTAAAACGTAGGACCAGACTCCTGGGGGGGGGGGGGGGGTAAGTAACACTGTGGTCATGTACAGTCACATTCAGTTACTCACGGCCCAGTGCAGCCACCAGGCCTTCATCAGGGGATTCACTTCCAAGGGTTGTGTTCATTTAGCTGAGGTGTGAGTCCTCAACGTGTGTTTTTACATTGAATGTTAAATGTGTTGTTGCTGTTTGTGTGTTCGAGTGGAGCTGGGAAAGAAAGAGATGAAGAGAAAACCCTGAGCTGCCGTGCTAATGGGGCCCTGGACCTTGTTTCATTTCATAAGTATTAAGGCCTAATGTTATTTTATTAAATCTGGAAACTTTGTGGAATTAAAATATTCAACGTGTGAATACAGAAGTACACACTGAAGGTACTTTTACTACAGAGTGTAAGACACTGTTGGGGAGACCAGGAGAGCAGAACAGTTTTATATAAACTTAACTGGTCATTTGTTCTCCAGGTCATTTAGAGTGGGTTCACTGGGAAGTGACTGGTTTGAAAAATGATCTCTGGTGTTTCTGCTGCAGGACGAGCTTCATCTCATCTGGTGGTTTCCCTGCAGAACCAAAGAAAGAAACAAACTTCTTCTAGTTCAGCTCCATGAAGCCCACAGCAGCTCAGTCTAACGCACAGAACCAAGTCTGCATGAGACTGGAACCCAGTAAACAGAACCTGGTTCACAGCTGATACCGAGTCCTTCAAAAAGCTTTGATTGGCTGTGACCCCTCGGTCGGTTCGGGACATCACAACCAAACGAGCCGAGTAAGAACCAGGACCTTGGAGGACAGGAAGTGGGTCGTCCCACAGATGCCCACCGTCACCCCCGACCAGAGTTCATCCCCCGGTCAGCTGCCAGCTGGAGGGTTGTGGCAACTCAATCATGTAGCATGGTACAGTAGACGGGGGACAACCGGGGGGGGGGGGGGGGGTGCTGCTGGGTTTTGGGGGACGCACCGAGGGGAACAAGGGTTTCCTTGTCTCATGGCCCGGCCCGTGTTACATGGGCCTCACACCAGGTTATCCAAACCTGCCCAGAACTCGACCCTTTTGTAAACGAGGCCTGAATATGGTTCTGGAGATGAGCTGCTTCTGAATATGGTTCTGGAGATGAGCTTCTTCTGAATATGGTTCTGGAGATGAGCTGCTTCTGAATATGGTTCTGGAGATGGAAGCAGTGTTGGTTGTGCTCATCAGACTCATCATGTCCTGATCCTGTTAGTTACTCACATGATGAGTCTGATGAGCACAGACAACAAACTGAACGCACACACAAAACAAACTTGTGTCCACAAAAGAAATTGGCACACAGAGATATACACATGTTCCCCTCCCCCCCCTCACCGAACCACAGGCACACACAAACATGTTTGAATGAATGGGGGGGGGGAGGGGCAGGAAAGAAGCATGATGTCTAACAGTGTTTTGATTCGGTCAGCGACGTAAGTTTTGGACATGGTGGTGCACACACACACACACACACACACACACACACACACACACACACACACACACGTTATAAAAACAGGTAATTTGCACAGACTTGGTGGAAACACACTTTTCAGACTTCAACTTTCTCCTGAGCAGAAACTCTTTGGTTCAAAACTTGTCCAATTAGACAAATGAGAGAAACTCTCTATGTATAATTGGTCTCTTTCTCTTTATGGCTCATGGCTCAGGATTATACACGTTTTCCTCCATATGACCAGTTGTACGACTCCCACATCTGAAGCACAGAGACCAAAGCCGCTCTGCCTCGTTGTGTGAGCGCTCTAGATCCTGACACACAGCTGGAGCGGAACATAAATCACATCACGTCGGAAACGCTGCATCCAGGAGGAAGATGTCCCCCTCGGGCCCCGGGGCTTCTATCAACGCCTCTGATCTCGTATATGAACAAGACTGAAAATAAATCAAACACTTTGTTCACATTATTCTGTCTTCAGATCTTCCACCGCAGCCCTGGACTCAGCAGCGATGCTCCTGTTGTGTAACGCAGCTCGTGTGCCTGACTCGACTGAAACCCTCTGGAAGGAACCTCTGGAAGGAACCTCTGGAAGGAACCTCTGGAAGGAACCTCTGGAAGGAACCTCTGGAAGGAACCTCTGTCCAGAGACGCTCACAGAATGAACTCTGTGGGATTCCCTGGAAATAACATCACGAGGATAAATCTCCATTTTGGCCGATTCAAACCCGACAGTGTTACTTAGAGAAGAGAGGGTTTGAGCCTGTGACATGATTGTGTTGTTCTTGTGTCACTCACTTCCTGTTTGTGCGTCTGGAGACGTTTTAATATCCAAACCATCAGGACGACCATTAGGACTTAAGCATGTGGTTGTTTTTAAAAGCTGCAGGGACACACTGGGTAAAGGAGACCACCCTGCCATAGTAAGGACTTCACATGAGACATAAGCAAAACAGAAGTTCTATTGTTTTGGGGTTTTTCCACGAGAGAGAGAGAACGTTCAGATTCAACTCATCCCAGACACATTCCACATGGAAAGAGTCCTGGTCACTGGACTGAGTCCCATTCGGGAGGGTTCAGATCTGATCCATCTTCTCAAGACGTATTAATAATGATAACTCCTCCTACATTCACTGAACAATTACACATTTGAACATTTGTACTAGAGTTATTTAGTTTTTCTACTACTGTATTATCCCACCTATCCCACCTATAGTGTATTCATATTTATATTTATCTTGCTCATAGTGTATTCATCATTCTTAGATCATACCTTACCTCTTAATACTGTTCATATTCCACTTATATTTCTAACTGTACTTCCTATTTATTTTCATATTCCACTTTGCACAATACTCTGCACTTTAACTGCCTTTTTTTGCACTTCTGGTTCGACGCTAAACTGCATTTTTTTGCATATGTACTTGTACTGTGCAATGACAATAAAGTGGAATCTAATCTAATCTAATCTACATGTACCCACATCGCTAAGTGCCCCCCCGAGTCGAGTTGAGAGCTAAAATCTTAAAGCTCAGAAAAATCAAAAAAAGCGTTTAAACAAACGCAGGTAAAGCCACTGACTTCAGGTTGAAGAGGCGTGATCTCTGAGAGATATATATACTTTATTTTATATTTTATTCTATTTTATACTATTTTATAGGTTGTAATTACTTGAGCATTGCTAGAAGAGAGCCTGAGACTCAAGCATTTCACTGCCAGCGACTGCTTCATGTTTTTCTTCTGCATTTGACAATAAAAGAATCTTGAATCTTGATCCACCTCAGATCTTTGCTTCTAGATCCAGGATGTGCCTCATGCATGTAGAGCCGAGCCAGACGGGAGGAGGCCGGCAGAGGAAGGATTGGGCTGGACAGGAAGCGTCTGCATCACGGGGACATGAGGCCGTGGAGGAGGAGGAGGTCTCTGAGGAGGACGTCTCTGAGGAGGACGTCTCTGAGGAGGACGTCTCTGAGGAGGACGTCTCTGAGGAGGACGTCTCCGAGTCCATCACCCCACTCAGCCGGCTCCACACTCTGCTGGACGATGGGTGAACTGGCTGCTGAGCCCGTCTGACTGGCAGGATGCTCAACGTGCTGGGTGAGTAATTGGACAGTGCACGAGGCCATGGGGGGGGGGGGGGGTGCTTGGCCCGGAGACAGACAAACCCTTCAGTGTCCAGGTAATTAGCGCGGCCATTAGGGAGCCGGGGTTTATTTTTAACAGCGGTAAATCATATTCCATAACCTTTAACAGCGTCTGTGGCTTAGAGCCAAATGGATGCAGATTTTTTTTTTTAAGTGTCTCATAACTGAAGTAAAACAAACAGTGTAAATGAAAAGTGGATTCAAACTAAATGACTCACGACAACTCACCGCAGCTGTTATGTAGGTTAATGCATCTCCTGCCTTCGGCTCGGTCGTGTTCTCGCGTGTTCGTGGACGACCAGCGACCAAAATCATTTATGCAACATTTAGAAGACTCTATAATTTAGGGCGGGGGGGGGAGTTTGCATCCCGAAGCACATGTTCCGTGGCTGAGAGGGTTCAACGCCCACTGGCCCACAAACACATTGAGATGAGTGACGTGAACTCACCATGAACTGAGGGTTACAGGTTGTTCTTTTAGATCCCAGAAAAAAACTACACAACACGAACTTCACACTCACACTCAAGCAAACTGTTTGAGGCAAACTGGAACGTGTGATAACACAACTGCTGCGATATGAGCAGCAGTTGTGTTACTGCTGCTCATCATGTAACACAACACCATGTAACACAACTTTGTGGTTTTGCTCGATGTCTTTGGGAAATGGAACCAATCAGCTGATCGAGAAATGAAATCCAGTTTTTAAGAGTTAATTATCTTATGCTTGATTAATAGAAAATTTGAAAATAAAACACGTTTGATTGAGTAGATCAGGAATATTCTATTTATCAAAACCTTTATTTAAACGTCTGCAGATGTTTGAATCGTTCACATTAATCTTCTCTTTCTTCTTCTTGCTGCAGGGAAGCTTTACCAGTTTTATTTTATCTGTTTTAATTTGGATCATTTCCAACGTATCTTTGTACAAATGAAGGTTATGAAATTTACGTTAATTTGGTATCTGGCTTGTCTACCGTCCCAAAACTCTGCAAAAAAAAAAAACTCCCGCGATTTGTTGTGGTTCCTCTATGTCAGAAACGAACAGCTCAAGCTCCCACTGCTCCCATCACGTGAGGAGCTGAGGAGGACCTGAACATGTGGAGCGTCTCCTCGTCCAGGGGACTCGAGAGTGAGGAGATAATTCTGACAGCGTGAGACATGAAGTTATTTCAGATCCGATCACGTCTTCCCTCACGTCACAGTACGTCCTGTCACATCACGTCAGGGCGTCAGCAGCACAGACCTCACAGTCCCACGGCTCTCTCCTCTCTCACCCAGCGGGGGGGAATAACGCCATACCAGCATTATCTATTGTCCGTGCATTTCTCTCACAGCGGGGGGGGCAGCACTTTACAGTCAACACACACTCACACACTTCCACTGCACTGCTAATTTAAGACGTGGGGGGACGTGAGAGTCCTTCTGCTGCAGAGATCAAATGAATGAGCCGATTATTTACTAGATTAAACATGATATTCATAATGTGTCAAAGGGAAAGTAAACAACTGCACATGGTGAGTTTATATTCTGTAACAGTTTAAATTCTGCCCATAAGGAAGAGTTTAAAACCAAAACCTTCA
Source organism: Pleuronectes platessa (assembly GCF_947347685.1). Taxonomy (NCBI): domain Eukaryota; kingdom Metazoa; phylum Chordata; class Actinopteri; order Pleuronectiformes; family Pleuronectidae; genus Pleuronectes; species Pleuronectes platessa. Next base: position 23,757,370 of record NC_070641.1, read on the forward strand.
TTCAGGAGCAAAAATCTGTTAATAAAAAATCATGTGACATTTGTCGTGATAATTATAGATATTTATTGATTAAATCTTTATCCTGATGTAACTTTTGATCGTATCTTCCAGACAGTTTTTTTTTTTTTTTTTGTCGATAACGATGCTAAAACGACTATAACTTTTTATGGTTAAGGTTTTGATTTTAAAATGTACATAGGTATGTTAAGTTTAAACAATACTTTTCTTAAATATACAAATATAAGTAAATGAACAAATCCCAGAGTCAGGGATCCTTTCTCCAGAAATACAGTCTAACACTTGAGTTGGATGAAGCTACTTGCTAACTGTCGACTAACCAGAGTCAAGTGTGACTCGACTGGTGAGGTGATGGTGAGGTTCATGTTAAACTGGGAAACTGTTCCCTTACAACTGGTCCTCATGGTAGAGACCAGCTGTGTGTGACCTCAGAACCCAAACCTGCCCCAGTACCTCCATGTTGTGTTGGAGCCTGATGACAGCTCTCTGTCTGCGTGTGGGATGCTAACAGGG